>NC_084742.1:54652752-54705184 GCF_033978785.1 Entelurus aequoreus
AGAGGCTTAAAATCACCTCTTTTTCCTTCTCTCGATCAGACACTTAGAAAAAAAACGGAAAAAAAAAAATAAAAATTTGGATTTTTTCTAAGTACAAAATCGAGAGAGGCTAAAATCACCTCTTTTTCCTTCTCTCGATCAGACACTTAGAAAAAAAACGGAAAAAAAAAAATAAAAAATTTGGATTTTTTCTAGTACAAAATCGAGAGAGGCTAAAAATCACCTCTTTTTCCTTCTCTCGATCAGACACTTAGAAAAAAACGGAAAAAAAAAAAAAAAAAATTTGGATTTTTTCTAAGTACAAAATCGAGAGAGGCTAAAAATCACCTCTTTTCCTTTTCTCGATCAGACACTTAGAAAAAAAAATGAAAAAAAAAAAAAAAATTTGGATTTTTTCTAAGTACAAAATCGAGAGTGGCTAAAAATCACCTCTTTTTCCTTCTCTCGATCAGACACTTAGAAAAAAAACGGAAAAAAAAAAAAAAAAAAATTGGATTTTTTCTTAGTACAAAATCGAGAGTGGCTAAAAATCACCTCTTTTCCTTCTCTCGATCAGACACTTAGGAAAAAAAACGGAAGAAAAAAAAAAAAAAAATTTGGATTTTTTCTAAGTACAAAATCGAGAGAGGCTAAAAATCACCTCTTTTTCCTTTTCTCGATCAGACACTTAGAAAAAAAAAAGAAAAAAAAAAAAAAAATTGGATTTTTTCTAAGTACAAAATCGAGAGAGGCTAAAAATCACCTCTTTTTCCTTCTCTCGATCAGACACTTAGAAAAAAACGGAAAAAAAAAAAAAAAATTTGGATTTTTTCTAAGTACAAAATCGAGAGTGGCTAAAAAATCACCTCTTTTCTTCTCTCGATCAGACACTTAGAAAAAAACGGAAAAAAAAAAAAAAAAAAAATTGATTTTTCTAAGTACAAAATCGAGAGTGGCTAAAAATCACCTCTTTTTCCTTCTCTCGATCAGACACTTAGAAAAAAAACGGGAAAAAAAATAAAAAAAATTTGATTTTTTCTAAGTACAAAATCGAGAGTGGCTAAAAATCACCTCTTTTTCCTTCTCTCGATCAGACACTTAGAAAAAAAATGAAAAAAAAAAAAAAAAATTGGATTTTTTCTAAGTACAAAATAGAGAGAGGCTAAAAATCACCTCTTTCCTTATCGTCTACGATCAGACACTTAGAAAAAAACGGAAAAAAAAAAAAAAAAATTTGGATTTTTTCTAAGTACAAAATCGAGAGTGGCCTAAAAATCACCTCTTTTTCCTTCTCTCGATCAGACACTTAGAAAAAAAACGAAAAAAAAAAAAAAAAATTTGGATTTTTTCTAAGTACAAAATCGAGAGTGGCTAAAATCACCTCTTTTTCCTTTTCTCGATCAGACACTTAGAAAAAAAAAATAAAAAAAAAAATAAAAATTGGATTTTTCTAAGTACAAAATCGAGAGAGGCTAAAAATCACCTCTTTTTCCTTCTCTCGATCAGACACTTAGAAAAAAACGGAAAAAAAAAAAAAAAAAAATTTGGATTTTTTCTAAGTACAAAATCGAGAGAGGCTAAAAATCACCTCTTTTTCCTTTTCTCGATCAGACACTGAGAAAAAAACGGAAAAAAAAAATAATAATTTGGATTTTTTCTAAGTACAAAATCGAGAGAGGCTAAAATCACCTCTTTTCCTTCTCTCGATCAGACACTTAGAAAAAAAATGGAAAAAAAAACAAAAAAATTTGTTTTTTCTAAGTACAAAATCGAGAGTGGCTAAAAATCACCTCTTTTTCCTTCTCTCGATCAGACACTTAGAAAAAAAAATGAAAAAAAAAAAAAAAAATTGCATTTTTTCTAAGTACAAAATCGAGAGAGGCTAAAAATCACCTCTTTTTCTTCTCTCGATCAGACACTTAGAAAAAAAACGGAAAAAAAAAAAAAAAAAAATTGGGATTTTTTCTAAGTACAAAATCGAGAGTGGCTAAAAATCACCTCTTTTCCTTCTCTCGATCAGACACTTAGAAAAAAAATGAAAAAAAAAAAAAAAAATTGGATTTTTTCTAAGTACAAAATCGAGAGTGGCTAAAAATCACCTCTTTTTCCTTCTCTCGATCAGACACTTAGAAAAAAAACGGAAAAAAAAAAAAAAAAAATTAGGATTTTTTCTAAGTACAAAATCGAGAGAGGCTAAAAATCACCTCTTTTTCCTTTTCTCGATCAGACACATAGAAAAAAACGGAAAAAAAAAAAAAAAATTGGATTTTTTCTAAGTACAAAATCGAGAGAGGCTAAAATCACCTCTTTTCCTTCTCTCGATCAGACACTTAGAAAAAAACGGAAAAAAAAAAAAAAATTTGGATTTTTTTCTAAGTACAAAATCGAGAGTGGCTAAAATCACCTCTTTTTCCTTCTCTCGATCAGACACTTAGAAAAAAAACGGAAAAAAAAAAAAAAAAAATTTGGATTTTTTCTAAGTACAAAATCGAGAGAGGCTAAAAATCACCTCTTTTTCCTTTTCTCGATCAGACACTTACAAAAAAAACGGAAAAAAAAAAATAAAAATTTGGATTTTTCTAAGTACAAAATCGAGAGAGGCTAAAAATCACCTCTTTTTCCTTTTCTCGATCAGACACTTAGAAAAAAAACGGAAAAAAAAAAAAAAATTTGGATTTTTTCTAAGTACAAATCGAGAGAGGCTAAAAATCACCTCTTTTTCCTTCTCTCGATCAGACACTTAGAAAAAAAACGGAAAAAAAAAAAAAAAAAATTTGGATTTTTTCTAAGTACAAAATCGAGAGTGGCTAAAAATCACCTCTTTTTCCTTCTCTCGATCTAGACACTTAGAAAAAAAAATGAAAAAAAAAAAAAAAAATTGGATTTTTTCTAAGTACAAAATAGAGAGAGGCTAAAAATCACCTCTTTCCTTCTCTCGATCAGACACTTAGAAAAAAAACGGAAAAAAAAAAAAAAAAATTTGGATTTTTTCTAAGTACAAAATCGAGAGAGGCTAAAAATCACCTATTTTTCCTTTTCTCGATCAGACACTTAGAAAAAAACGGAAAAAAAAAAAAAAATTCGGATTTTTTCTAAGTACAAAATCGAGAGAGGCTAAAAATCACCTCTTTTTCCTTCTCTCGATCAGACACTTAGAAAAAAAACGGAAAAAAAAAATAAAAAATTTGGATTTATTCTAAGTACAAAATCGAGAGAGGCTAAAAATCACCTCTTTTTCCTTCTCTCGATCAGACACTTAGAAAAAAAACGGAAAAAAAAAAAAAAAATTTGAATTTTTTTCTAAGTACAAATCGAGAGAGGCTAAAAATCACCTCTTTTTCCTTTTCTCGATCAGACACTTAGAAAAAAAACAGAAAAAAAAATAAAAAAATTGGATTTTTTCTAAGTACAAAATCGAGAGAGGCTAAAATTCACCTCTTTTTCCTTCTCCTCGATCGGACACTTAGAAAAAAAAAAAAAAAAAAAAAATTGGATTTTTTCTAAGTACAAAATCGAGAGAGGCTAAAAATCACCTCTTTTTCCTTCTCTCGATCAGACACTTAGAAAAAAACGGAAAAAAAAAAAAAAAAAATTTGATTTTTTTCAAAGTACAAAATCGAGAGAGGCTAAAAATCACCTCTTTTTCCTTCTCTCGATCAGACACTTCGAAAAAAACGGAAAAAAAAAAAATAAAATTTGATTTTTTTCTTAGTACAAAATCGAGAGAGGCTAAAAATCACCTCTTTTTCCTTTCTCGATCAGACACTTAGAAAAAAACAGAAAAAAAAAAAAAAAAAAAATTGGATTTTTTCTAAGTACAAAATCGAGAGTGGCTAAAAATCACCTCTTTTCCTTCTCTCGATCAGACACTTAGAAAAAAAATGAAAAAAAAAAAAAAAATTGGATTTTTTTCTAAGTACAAAATCGAGAGAGGCTAAAAATCACCTCTTTTTCCTTCTCTCGATCAGACACTTAGAAAAAAAACGGAAAAAAAAAATAAAAAATTTGGATTTTTTCTAAGTACAAAATCGAGAGAGGCTAAAAATCACCTCTTTTTCCTTCTCTCGATCAGACACTTAGAAAAAAACGGAAAAAAAAAAATAAAAAATTTGGATTTTTTCTAAGTACAAAATCGAGAGAGGCTAAAAATCACCTCTTTTTCCTTCTCTCGATCAGACACTTAGAAAAAAAACGGAAAAAAAAAAAAAAAAAAATTTGGATTTTTTCTAAGTACAAAATCGAGAGAGGCTAAAAATCACCTCTTTTTCCTTCTCTCGATCAGGACACTTAGAAAAAAAACGGAAAAAAAAAAAAAAAAATTTGGATTTTTCTAAGTACAAAATCGAGAGAGGCTAAAAATCACCTCTTTTTCCTTTTCTCGATCAGACACTTAGAAAAAAAAATGAAAAAAAAAAAAAATTTGATTTTTTCTAAGTACAAAATCGAGAGTGGCTAAAAATCACCTCTTTTTCCTTCTCTCGATCAGACACTTAGAAAAAAAACGGAAAAAAAAAAAAAAAAAATTGATTTTTTCTTAGTACAAAATCGAGAGTGGCTAAAAATCACCTCTTTTTCCTTCTCTCGATCAGACACTTAGAAAAAAAACGGAAAAAAAAAAAAAAAATTTGGATTTTTCTAAGTACAAAATCGAGAGAGGCTAAAATCACCTCTTTTTCCTTTTCTCGATCAGACACTTAGAAAAAAAAAGAAAAAAAAAAAAAAATTGGATTTTTTCTAAGTACAAAATCGAGAGAGGCTAAAAATCACCTCTTTTTCCTTCTCTCGATCAGACACTTAGAAAAAAAACGGAAAAAAAAAAAAAAAAAATTTGGATTTTTTCTAAGTACAAAATCGAGAGTGGCTAAAAATCACTCTTTTTCCTTCTCTCGATCAGACACTTAGAAAAAAAACGGAAAAAAAAAAAAAAAAAAAATTGGATTTTTTCTAAGTACAAAATCGAGAGTGGCTAAAAATCACCTCTTTTTCTTCTCTCGATCAGACACTTAGAAAAAAAACGGAAAAAAAAAATAAAAAAATTGATTTTTCTAAGTACAAAATCGAGAGTGGCTAAAAATCACCTCTTTTTCCTTCTCCTCGATCAGACACTTAGAAAAAAAAATGAAAAAAAAAAAAAAAAATTGGATTTTTTCTAAGTACAAAATAGAGAGAGGCTAAAAATCACCTCTTTCCTTCTCTCGATCAGACACTTAGAAAAAAAACGGAAAAAAAAAAAAAAAAAATTTGGATTTTTTCTAAGTACAAAATCGAGAGTGGCTAAAAATCACCTCTTTTTCCTTCTCTCGATCAGACACTTAGAAAAAAAACGGAAAAAAAAAAAAAAAAATTTGGATTTTTTCTAAGTACAAAATCGAGAGTGGCTAAAAATCACCTCTTTTTCCTTTTCTCGATCAGACACTTAGAAAAAAAAAATAAAAAAAAAAAATAAAATTGGATTTTTTCTAAGTACAAAATCGAGAGAGGCTAAAAATCACCTCTTTTTCCTTCTCTCGATCAGACACTTAGAAAAAAACGGAAAAAAAAAAAAAAAAATTTGGATTTTTTCTAAGTACAAAATCGAGAGAGGCTAAAAATCACCTCTTTTTCCTTTTCTCGATCAGACACTGAGAAAAAAACGGAAAAAAAAAAAATAATAATTTGGATTTTTTCTAAGTACAAAATCGAGAGAGGCTAAAAATCACCTCTTTTTCCTTCTCTCGATCAGACACTTAGAAAAAAATGGATAAAAAAAAAAAAAAAATTGGGATTTTTTCTAAGTACAAATCGAGAGTGGCTAAAATCACCTCTTTTTGCCTTCTCTCGATCAGACACTTAGAAAAAAAAATGAAAAAAAAAAAAAAAAATTGGATTTTTTCTAAGTACAAAATCGAGAGAGGCTAAAAATCACCTCTTTTTCCTTCTCTCGATCAGACACTTAGAAAAAAAACGGAAAAAAAAAAAAAAAAAAATTGGATTTTTTCTAAGTACAAAATCGAGAGTGGCTAAAAATCACCTCTTTTTCCTTCTCTCGATCAGACACTTAGAAAAAAAACGGAAAAAAAAACAAAAAACATTTGGATTTTTTCTAAGTACAAAATCGAGAGTGGCTAAAAATCACCTCTTTTTCCTTCTCTCGATCAGACACTTAGAAAAAAAAATGAAAAAAAAAAAAAAAAAATTGCATTTTTTCTAAGTACAAAATCGAGAGAGGCTAAAAATCACCTCTTTTTCCTTCTCTCGATCAGACACTTAGAAAAAAAACGGAAAAAAAAAAAATAAAATTTGGATTTTTTCTAAGTACAAAATCGAGAGTGGCTAAAAATCACCTCTTTTTCCTTCTCTCGATCAGACACTTAGAAAAAAAAAATGAAAAAAAAAAAAAAAATTGATTTTTTCTAAGTACAAAATCGAGAGTGGCTAAAAATCACCTCTTTTTCCTTCTCTCGATCAGGACACTTAGAAAAAAACGGAAAAAAAAAAAAAAAAAAATAGGATTTTTTCTAAGTACAAAATCGAGAGAGGCTAAAAATCACCTCTTTTTCCTTTTCTCGATCAGACACTTAGAAAAAAAACGGAAAAAAAAAAAAAAAAAAATTGGATTTTTTCTAAGTACAAAATCGAGAGAGGCTAAAAATCACCTCTTTTCCTTCTCTCGATCAGACACTTAGAAAAAAAACGGAAAAAAAAAAAAAAATTTGGATTTTTTTCTAAGTACAAAATCGAGAGTGGCTAAAAATCACCTCTTTTCCTTCTCTCGATCAGACACTTAGAAAAAAAACGGAAAAAAAAAAAAAAAAATTTGGATTTTTTCTAAGTACAAAATCGAGAGAGGCTAAAAATCACCTCTTTTTCCTTTCTCGATCAGGACACTTACAAAAAAAACGGGAAAAAAAAAAAAATAATTTGGATTTTTTCTAAGTACAAAATCGAGAGAGGCTAAAAATCACCTCTTTTTCCTTTTCTCGATCAGACACTTAGAAAAAAAACGGAAAAAAAAAAAAAAAATTTGGATTTTTCTAAGTACAAAATCGGAGAGAGGCTAAAAATCACCTCTTTTTCCTTCTCTCGATCAGACACTTAGAAAAAAAACGGAAAAAAAAAAAAAAAAAATTTGGATTTTTTCTAAGTACAAAATCGAGAGTGGCTAAAAATCACCTCTTTTTCCTTCTCTCGATCAGACACTTAGAAAAAAAAATGAAAAAAAAAAAAAAAAATTTGATTTTTTCTAAGTACAAAATAGAGAGAGGCTAAAAATCACCTCTTTCCTTCTCTCGATCAGACACTTAGAAAAAAAACGGAAAAAAAAAAAAAAAAATTTGGATTTTTCTAAGTACAAAATCGAGAGAGGCTAAAAATCACCTATTTTTCCTTTTCTCGATCAGACACTTAGAAAAAAAACGGAAAAAAAAAAAAAAAAAATTCGGATTTTTTCTAAGTACAAAATCGAGAGAGGCTAAAAATCACCTCTTTTTCCTTCTCTCGATCAGACACTTAGAAAAAAAACGGAAAAAAAAAATAAAAAATTTGGATTTTTTCTAAGTACAAAATCGAGAGAGGCTAAAAATCACCTCTTTTTCCTTCTCTCGATCAGACACTTAGAAAAAAAACGGAAAAAAAAAAAAAAAAAATTGAATTTTTTTCTAAGTACAAAATCGAGAGAGGCTAAAAATCACCTCTTTTTCCTTTTCTCGATCAGACACTTAGAAAAAAAACAGAAAAAAAAATAAAAAATTGGATTTTTCTAAGTACAAAATCGAGAGAGGCTAAAATTCACCTCTTTTTCCTTCTCTCGATCGGACACTTAGAAAAAAAAAAAAAAAAAAAAAAATTGGATTTTTTCTAAGTACAAAATCGAGAGAGGCTAAAATCACCTCTTTTTCCTTCTCTCGATCAGACACTTAGAAAAAAAACGGAAAAAAAAAAAAAAAAAATTTGGATTTTTTCTAAGTACAAAATCGAGAGAGGCTAAAAATCACCTCTTTTTCCTTCTCTCGATCAGACACTTCGAAAAAAAACGGAAAAAAAAAAAAAAAATTGGAATTTTTTCTTAGTACAAAATCGAGAGAGGCTAAAAATCACCTCTTTTCCTTTTCTCGATCAGACACTTAGAAAAAAAACAGAAAAAAAAAAAAAAAATTGATTTTTTCTAAGTACAAAATCGAGAGTGGCTAAAAATCACCTCTTTTTCCTTCTCTCGATCAGACACTTAGAAAAAAAAAAATGAAAAAAAAAAAAAAAATTGGATTTTTTCTAAGTACAAAATCGAGAGAGGCTAAAAATCACCTCTTTTTCCTTCTCTCGATCAGACACTTAGAAAAAAAACGGAAAAAAAAATAAAAAATTTGGATTTTTCTAAGTACAAAATCGAGAGAGGCTAAAAATCACCTCTTTTTCCTTCTCTCGATCAGACACTTAGAAAAAAACAAAAAAAAAAAATAAAAAATTTGGATTTTTTCTAAGTACAAAATCGAGAGAGGCTAAAAATCACCTCTTTTTCCTTCTCTCGATCAGACACTTAGAAAAAAACGGAAAAAAAAAAAAAAAAATTTGGATTTTTTCTAAGTACAAAATCGAGAGAGGCTAAAAATCACCTCTTTTCCTTCTCTCGATCAGACACTTAGAAAAAAAACGGAAAAAAAAAAAAAAAAAATTTGGATTTTTTCTAAGTACAAAATCGAGAGAGGCTAAAAATCACCTCTTTTTCCTTTTCTCGATCAGACACTTAGAAAAAAAATTAAAAAAACAAAAAAAATTTGGATTTTTTCTAAGTACAAAATCGAGAGTGCTAAAAATCACCTCTTTTTCCTTCTCTCGATCAGACACTTAGAAAAAAAACGCGAAAAAAAAAAAAAAAAAATTTGGATTTTTTCTTGTACAAAATCGAGAGTGGCTAAAAATCACCTCTTTTTCCTTCTCTCGATCAGACACTTAGAAAAAAACGGAAAAAAAAAAAAAAAAAATTTGATTTTTTCTAAGTACAAAATCGAGAGAGGCTAAAAATCACCTCTTTTTCCTTTCTCGATCAGACACTTAGAAAAAAAACGGAAAAAAAAAATAAAAAAATTGGATTTTTTCTAAGTACAAAATCGAGAGAGGCTAAAAATCACCTCTTTTTCCTTCTCTCGATCAGGACACTTAGAAAAAAAACGGAAAAAAAAAAAAAAAAAAAATTGGATTTTTCTAAGTACAAAATCGAGAGTGGCTAAAAATCACCTCTTTTTCCTTCTCTCGATCAGACACTTAGAAAAAAAAATGAAAAAAAAAAAAAAAAAATTGATTTTTTCTAAGTACAAAATCGAGAGAGGCTAAAAATCACCTCTTTTTCCTTCTCTCGATCAGACACTTAGAAAAAAAACGGAAAAAAAAAAAAAAAAAATTTGGATTTTTTCTAAGTACAAAATCGAGAGTGGCTAAAAATCACCTCTTTTTCCTTCTCTCGATCAGACACTTAGAAAAAAAACGGAAAAAAAAAAAAAAAAAAATTTGGATTTTTTCTAAGTACAAAATCGAGAGTGGCTAAAAATCACCTCTTTTTCCTTCTCTCGATCAGACACTTAGAAAAAAAACGGAAAAAAAAAAAAAAAAAATTTGGATTTTTTCTAAGTACAAAATCGAGAGTGGCTAAAAATCACCTCTTTTTCCTTCTCTCGATCAGACACTTAGAAAAAAAAATGAAAAAAAAAAAAAAAATTTGGATTTTTTCTAAGTACAAAATCGAGAGTGGCTAAAAATCACCTCTTTTTCCTTCTCTCGATCAGACACTTAGAAAAAAAACAGAAAAAAAAAAAAAAAAAATTTGGATTTTTTCTAAGTACAAAATCGAGAGTGGCTAAAAATCACCTCTTTTTCCTTCTCTCGATCAGACACTTAGAAAAAAAACGGAAAAAAAAAATAATAAAATTTGGATTTTTTCTAAGTACAAAATCGAGAGAGGCTAAAAATCACCTCTTTTTCCTTCTCTCGATCAGACACTTAGAAAAAAAACGGAAAAAAAAAAAAAAAAAATTTGGATTTTTTCTAAGTACAAAATCGAGAGAGGCTAAAAATCACCTCTTTTTCCTTCTCTCGATCAGACACTTAGAAAAAAAACGGAAAAAAAAATAAAAAAAATTTGGATTTTTTCTAAGTACAAAATCGAGAGTGGCTAAAAATCACCTCTTTTTCCTTTTCTCGATCAGACACTTAGAAAAAAAACGGAAAAAAAAAAAAAAAAAATTTGGATTTTTTCTAAGTACAAAATCGAGAGAGGCTAAAAATCACCTCTTTTTCCTTCTCTCGATCAGACACTTAGAAAAAAAACGGAAAAAAAAAAAAAAAAAAATTGGATTTTTTCTAAGTACAAAATCGAGAGTGGCTAAAAATCACCTCTTTTTCCTTCTCTCGATCAGACACTTAGAAAAAAAACGGAAAAAAAAAAAAAAAAAATTTGGATTTTTTCTAAGTACAAAATCGAGAGTGGCTAAAAATCACCTCTTTTTCCTTCTCTCGATCAGACACTTAGAAAAAAAAATGAAAAAAAAAAAAAAAAAATTGGATTTTTTCTAAGTACAAAATCGAGAGAGGCTAAAAATCACCTCTTTTTCCTTCTCTCGATCAGACACTTAGAAAAAAAACGGAAAAAAAAAAAAAAAAAATTTGGATTTTTTCTAAGTACAAAATCGAGAGTGGCTAAAAATCACCTCTTTTTCCTTCTCTCGATCAGACACTTAGAAAAAAAACGGAAAAAAAAAAAAAAAAAAAATTGGATTTTTTCTAAGTACAAAATCGAGAGTGGCTAAAAATCACCTCTTTTTCCTTCTCTCGATCAGACACTTAGAAAAAAAACGGAAAAAAAAATAAAAAAAATTTGGATTTTTTCTAAGTACAAAATCGAGAGTGGCTAAAAATCACCTCTTTTTCCTTCTCTCGATCAGACACTTAGAAAAAAAAATGAAAAAAAAAAAAAATAAATTGGATTTTTTCTAAGTACAAAATAGAGAGAGGCTAAAAATCACCTCTTTCCTTCTCTCGATCAGACACTTAGAAAAAAAACGGAAAAAAAAAAAAAAAAAATTTGGATTTTTTCTAAGTACAAAATCGAGAGTGGCTAAAAATCACCTCTTTTTCCTTCTCTCGATCAGACACTTAGAAAAAAAACGGAAAAAAAAAAAAAAAAAATTTGGATTTTTTCTAAGTACAAAATCGAGAGTGGCTAAAAATCACCTCTTTTTCCTTTTCTCGATCAGACACTTAGAAAAAAAAAATAAAAAAAAAAAATAAAAATTGGATTTTTTCTAAGTACAAAATCGAGAGAGGCTAAAAATCACCTCTTTTTCCTTCTCTCGATCAGACACTTAGAAAAAAAACGGAAAAAAAAAAAAAAAAAATTTGGATTTTTTCTAAGTACAAAATCGAGAGAGGCTAAAAATCACCTCTTTTTCCTTTTCTCGATCAGACACTGAGAAAAAAAACGGAAAAAAAAAAAATAATAATTTGGATTTTTTCTAAGTACAAAATCGAGAGAGGCTAAAAATCACCTCTTTTTCCTTCTCTCGATCAGACACTTAGAAAAAAAATGGAAAAAAAAACAAAAAAAATTTGGATTTTTTCTGAGTACAAAATCGAGAGTGGCTAAAAATCACCTCTTTTTCCTTCTCTCGATCAGACACTTAGAAAAAAAATGGATAAAAAAAAAAAAAAAATTGGGATTTTTTCTAAGTACAAAATCGAGAGTGGCTAAAAATCACCTCTTTTTCCTTCTCTCGATCAGACACTTAGAAAAAAAAATGAAAAAAAAAAAAAAAAAATTGGATTTTTTCTAAGTACAAAATCGAGAGAGGCTAAAAATCACCTCTTTTTCCTTCTCTCGATCAGACACTTAGAAAAAAAACGGAAAAAAAAAAAAAAAAAATTGGATTTTTTCTAAGTACAAAATCGAGAGTGGCTAAAAATCACCTCTTTTTCCTTCTCTCGATCAGACACTTAGAAAAAAAACGGAAAAAAAAAAAAAAAACATTTGGATTTTTTCTAAGTACAAAATCGAGAGTGGCTAAAAATCACCTCTTTTTCCTTCTCTCGATCAGACACTTAGAAAAAAAAATGAAAAAAAAAAAAAAAAAAATTGCATTTTTTCTAAGTACAAAATCGAGAGAGGCTAAAAATCACCTCTTTTTCCTTCTCTCGATCAGACACTTAGAAAAAAAACGGAAAAAAAAAAAAAAAAAATTTGGATTTTTTCTAAGTACAAAATCGAGAGTGGCTAAAAATCACCTCTTTTTCCTTCTCTCGATCAGACACTTAGAAAAAAAAATGAAAAAAAAAAAAAAAAATTGGATTTTTTCTAAGTACAAAATCGAGAGTGGCTAAAAATCACCTCTTTTTCCTTCTCTCGATCAGACACTTAGAAAAAAAACGGAAAAAAAAAAAAAAAAAAATTAGGATTTTTTCTAAGTACAAAATCGAGAGAGGCTAAAAATCACCTCTTTTTCCTTTTCTCGATCAGACACTTAGAAAAAAAACGGAAAAAAAAAAAAAAAAAAATTGGATTTTTTCTAAGTACAAAATCGAGAGAGGCTAAAAATCACCTCTTTTTCCTTCTCTCGATCAGACACTTAGAAAAAAAACGGAAAAAAAAAAAAAAAATTTGGATTTTTTTCTAAGTACAAAATCGAGAGTGGCTAAAAATCACCTCTTTTTCCTTCTCTCGATCAGACACTTAGAAAAAAAACGGAAAAAAAAAAAAAAAAAAATTTGGATTTTTTCTAAGTACAAAATCGAGAGAGGCTAAAAATCACCTCTTTTTCCTTTTCTCGATCAGACACTTACAAAAAAAACGGAAAAAAAAAAAAAATAATTTGGATTTTTTCTAAGTACAAAATCGAGAGAGGCTAAAAATCACCTCTTTTTCCTTTTCTCGATCAGACACTTAGAAAAAAAACGGAAAAAAAAAAAAAAAAATTTGGATTTTTTCTAAGTACAAAATCGAGAGAGGCTAAAAATCACCTCTTTTTCCTTCTCTCGATCAGACACTTAGAAAAAAAACGGAAAAAAAAAAAAAAAAAATTTGGATTTTTTCTAAGTACAAAATCGAGAGTGGCTAAAAATCACCTCTTTTTCCTTCTCTCGATCAGACACTTAGAAAAAAAAATGAAAAAAAAAAAAAAAAATTGGATTTTTTCTAAGTACAAAATAGAGAGAGGCTAAAAATCACCTCTTTCCTTCTCTCGATCAGACACTTAGAAAAAAAACGGAAAAAAAAAAAAAAAAAATTCGGATTTTTTCTAAGTACAAAATCGAGAGAGGCTAAAAATCACCTCTTTTTCCTTCTCTCGATCAGACACTTAGAAAAAAAACGGAAAAAAAAAAATAAAAAATTTGGATTTTTTCTAAGTACAAAATCGAGAGAGGCTAAAAATCACCTCTTTTTCCTTCTCTCGATCAGACACTTAGAAAAAAAACGGAAAAAAAAAAAAAAAAAATTGAATTTTTTTCTAAGTACAAAATCGAGAGAGGCTAAAAATCACCTCTTTTTCCTTTTCTCGATCAGACACTTAGAAAAAAAACAGAAAAAAAAATAAAAAAATTGGATTTTTTCTAAGTACAAAATCGAGAGAGGCTAAAATTCACCTCTTTTTCCTTCTCTCGATCGGACACTTAGAAAAAAAAAAAAAAAAAAAAAAAATTGGATTTTTTCTAAGTACAAAATCGAGAGAGGCTAAAAATCACCTCTTTTTCCTTCTCTCGATCAGACACTTAGAAAAAAAACGGAAAAAAAAAAAAAAAAAATTTGGATTTTTTCTAAGTACAAAATCGAGAGAGGCTAAAAATCACCTCTTTTTCCTTCTCTCGATCAGACACTTCGAAAAAAAACGGAAAAAAAAAAAAAAAAATTTGAATTTTTTTCTTAGTACAAAATCGAGAGAGGCTAAAAATCACCTCTTTTTCCTTTTCTCGATCAGACACTTAGAAAAAAAACAGAAAAAAAAAAAAAAAATTGGATTTTTTCTAAGTACAAAATCGAGAGTGGCTAAAAATCACCTCTTTTTCCTTCTCTCGATCAGACACTTAGAAAAAAAAATGAAAAAAAAAAAAAAAATTGGATTTTTTCTAAGTACAAAATCGAGAGAGGCTAAAAATCACCTCTTTTTCCTTCTCTCGATCAGACACTTAGAAAAAAAACGGAAAAAAAAAATAAAAAATTTGGATTTTTTCTAAGTACAAAATCGAGAGAGGCTAAAAATCACCTCTTTTTCCTTCTCTCGATCAGACACTTAGAAAAAAAACGGAAAAAAAAAAATAAAAAATTTGGATTTTTTCTAAGTACAAAATCGAGAGAGGCTAAAAATCACCTCTTTTTCCTTCTCTCGATCAGACACTTAGAAAAAAAACGGAAAAAAAAAAAAAAAAAATTTGGATTTTTTCTAAGTACAAAATCGAGAGAGGCTAAAAATCACCTCTTTTTCCTTCTCTCGATCAGACACTTAGAAAAAAAACGGAAAAAAAAAAAAAAAAATTTGGATTTTTTCTAAGTACAAAATCGAGAGAGGCTAAAAATCACCTCTTTTTCCTTTTCTCGATCAGACACTTAGAAAAAAAAATGAAAAAAAAAAAAAAAATTTGGATTTTTTCTAAGTACAAAATCGAGAGTGGCTAAAAATCACCTCTTTTTCCTTCTCTCGATCAGACACTTAGAAAAAAAACGGAAAAAAAAAAAAAAAAAAATTTGGATTTTTTCTTTGTACAAAATCGAGAGTGGCTAAAAATCACCTCTTTTTCCTTCTCTCGATCAGACACTTAGAAAAAAAACGGAAAAAAAAAAAAAAAAAAATTTGGATTTTTTCTAAGTACAAAATCGAGAGAGGCTAAAAATCACCTCTTTTTCCTTTTCTCGATCAGACACTTAGAAAAAAAACGGAAAAAAAAAAATAAAAAAATTGGATTTTTTCTAAGTACAAAATCGAGAGAGGCTAAAAATCACCTCTTTTTCCTTCTCTCGATCAGACACTTAGAAAAAAAACGGAAAAAAAAAAAAAAAAAAATTGGATTTTTTCTAAGTACAAAATCGAGAGTGGCTAAAAATCACCTCTTTTTCCTTCTCTCGATCAGACACTTAGAAAAAAAAATGAAAAAAAAAAAAAAAAAATTGGATTTTTTCTAAGTACAAAATCGAGAGAGGCTAAAAATCACCTCTTTTTCCTTCTCTCGATCAGACACTTAGAAAAAAAACGGAAAAAAAAAAAAAAAAATTTGGATTTTTTCTAAGTACAAAATCGAGAGTGGCTAAAAATCACCTCTTTTTCCTTCTCTCGATCAGACACTTAGAAAAAAAACGGAAAAAAAAAAAAAAAAAAATTTGGATTTTTTCTAAGTACAAAATCGAGAGTGGCTAAAAATCACCTCTTTTTCCTTCTCTCGATCAGACACTTAGAAAAAAAACGGAAAAAAAAAAAAAAAAAATTTGGATTTTTTCTAAGTACAAAATCGAGAGAGGCTAAAATTCACCTCTTTTTCCTTCTCTCGATCGGACACTTAGAAAAAAAAAAAAAAAAAAAAAAAATTTGATTTTTTCTAAGTACAAAATCGAGAGAGGCTAAAAATCACCTCTTTTTCCTTCTCTCGATCAGACACTTAGAAAAAAAACGGAAAAAAAAAAAAAAAAAATTTGGATTTTTTCTAAGTACAAAATCGAGAGAGGCTAAAAATCACCTCTTTTTCCTTCTCTCGATCAGACACTTCGAAAAAAAACGGAAAAAAAAAAAAAAAAATTTGAATTTTTTTCTTAGTACAAAATCGAGAGAGGCTAAAAATCACCTCTTTTTCCTTTTCTCGATCAGACACTTAGAAAAAAAACAGAAAAAAAAAAAAAAAATTGGATTTTTTCTAAGTACAAAATCGAGAGTGGCTAAAAATCACCTCTTTTTCCTTCTCTCGATCAGACACTTAGAAAAAAAAATGAAAAAAAAAAAAAAAATTGGATTTTTTCTAAGTACAAAATCGAGAGAGGCTAAAAATCACCTCTTTTTCCTTCTCTCGATCAGACACTTAGAAAAAAAACGGAAAAAAAAAATAAAAAATTTGGATTTTTTCTAAGTACAAAATCGAGAGAGGCTAAAAATCACCTCTTTTTCCTTCTCTCGATCAGACACTTAGAAAAAAAACGGAAAAAAAAAAATAAAAAAATTGGATTTTTTCTAAGTACAAAATCGAGAGAGGCTAAAAATCACCTCTTTTTCCTTCTCTCGATCAGACACTTAGAAAAAAAACGGAAAAAAAAAAAAAAAAATTTGGATTTTTTCTAAGTACAAAATCGAGAGGCTAAAAATCACCTCTTTTTCCTTCTCTCGATCAGACACTTAGAAAAAAAACGGAAAAAAAAAAAAAAAATTTGGATTTTTTCTAAGTACAAAATCGAGAGTGGCTAAAAATCACCTCTTTTTCCTTCTCTCGATCAGACACTTAGAAAAAAAAATGAAAAAAAAAAAAAAAAATTGGATTTTTTCTAAGTACAAAATCGAGAGTGGCTAAAAATCACCTCTTTTTCCTTCTCTCGATCAGACACTTAGAAAAAAAACGGAAAAAAAAAAAAAAAAAAAATTAGGATTTTTTCTAAGTACAAAATCGAGAGAGGCTAAAAATCACCTCTTTTTCCTTTTCTCGATCAGACACTTAGAAAAAAAACGGAAAAAAAAAAAAAAAAAATTGGATTTTTTCTAAGTACAAAATCGAGAGAGGCTAAAAATCACCTCTTTTTCCTTCTCTCGATCAGACACTTAGAAAAAAAACGGAAAAAAAAAAAAAAAATTTGGATTTTTTTCTAAGTACAAAATCGAGAGTGGCTAAAAATCACCTCTTTTTCCTTCTCTCGATCAGACACTTAGAAAAAAAACGGAAAAAAAAAAAAAAAAAAATTTGGATTTTTTCTAAGTACAAAATCGAGAGAGGCTAAAAATCACCTCTTTTTCCTTTTCTCGATCAGACACTTACAAAAAAAACGGAAAAAAAAAAAAAAAAATTTGGATTTTTTCTAAGTACAAAATCGAGAGAGGCTAAAAATCACCTCTTTTTCCTTTTCTCGATCAGACACTTAGAAAAAAAACGGAAAAAAAAAAAAAAAAATTTGGATTTTTTCTAAGTACAAAATCGAGAGAGGCTAAAAATCACCTCTTTTTCCTTCTCTCGATCAGACACTTAGAAAAAAAACGGAAAAAAAAAAAAAAAAAATTTGGATTTTTTCTAAGTACAAAATCGAGAGTGGCTAAAAATCACCTCTTTTTCCTTCTCTCGATCAGACACTTAGAAAAAAAAATGAAAAAAAAAAAAAAAAAATTGGATTTTTTCTAAGTACAAAATAGAGAGAGGCTAAAAATCACCTCTTTCCTTCTCTCGATCAGACACTTAGAAAAAAAACGGAAAAAAAAAAAAAAAAAATTTGGATTTTTTCTAAGTACAAAATCGAGAGAGGCTAAAAATCACCTATTTTTCCTTTTCTCGATCAGACACTTAGAAAAAAAACGGAAAAAAAAAAAAAAAAAATTCGGATTTTTTCTAAGTACAAAATCGAGAGAGGCTAAAAATCACCTCTTTTTCCTTCTCTCGATCAGACACTTAGAAAAAAAACGGAAAAAAAAAAAAAAAAATTTGAATTTTTTTCTAAGTACAAAATCGAGAGAGGCTAAAAATCACCTCTTTTTCCTTTTCTCGATCAGACACTTAGAAAAAAAACAGAAAAAAAAATAAAAAAATTGGATTTTTTCTAAGTACAAAATCGAGAGAGGCTAAAATTCACCTCTTTTTCCTTCTCTCGATCGGACACTTAGAAAAAAAAAAAAAAAAAAAAAAAATTGGATTTTTTCTAAGTACAAAATCGAGAGAGGCTAAAAATCACCTCTTTTTCCTTCTCTCGATCAGACACTTAGAAAAAAAACGGAAAAAAAAAAAAAAAAAAATTGGATTTTTTCTAAGTACAAAATCGAGAGAGGCTAAAAATCACCTCTGTTTCCTTCTCTCGATCAGACACTTCGAAAAAAAACGGAAAAAAAAAAAAAAAAATTTGAATTTTTTTCTTAGTACAAAATCGAGAGAGGCTAAAAATCACCTCTTTTTCCTTTTCTCGATCAGACACTTAGAAAAAAAACAGAAAAAAAAAAAAAAAATTGGATTTTTTCTAAGTACAAAATCGAGAGTGGCTAAAAATCACCTCTTTTTCCTTCTCTCGATCAGACACTTAGAAAAAAAAATGAAAAAAAAAAAAAAAATTGGATTTTTTCTAAGTACAAAATCGAGAGAGGCTAAAAATCACCTCTTTTTCCTTCTCTCGATCAGACACTTAGAAAAAAAACGGAAAAAAAAAATAAAAAATTTGGATTTTTTCTAAGTACAAAATCGAGAGAGGCTAAAAATCACCTCTTTTTCCTTCTCTCGATCAGACACTTAGAAAAAAAACGGAAAAAAAAAAATAAAAAATTTGGATTTTTTCTAAGTACAAAATCGAGAGAGGCTAAAAATCACCTCTTTTTCCTTCTCTCGATCAGACACTTAGAAAAAAAACGGAAAAAAAAAAAAAAAAAATTTGGATTTTTTCTAAGTACAAAATCGAGAGAGGCTAAAAATCACCTCTTTTTCCTTCTCTCGATCAGACACTTAGAAAAAAAACGGAAAAAAAAAAAAAAAAATTTGGATTTTTTCTAAGTACAAAATCGAGAGAGGCTAAAAATCACCTCTTTTTCCTTTTCTCGATCAGACACTTAGAAAAAAAAATGAAAAAAAAAAAAAAAATTTGGATTTTTTCTAAGTACAAAATCGAGAGTGGCTAAAAATCACCTCTTTTTCCTTCTCTCGATCAGACACTTAGAAAAAAAACGGAAAAAAAAAAAAAAAAAAATTTGGATTTTTTCTTAGTACAAAATCGAGAGTGGCTAAAAATCACCTCTTTTTCCTTCTCTCGATCAGACACTTAGAAAAAAAACGGAAAAAAAAAAAAAAAAAAATTTGGATTTTTTCTAAGTACAAAATCGAGAGAGGCTAAAAATCACCTCTTTTTCCTTTTCTCGATCAGACACTTAGAAAAAAAAAAGACAAAAAAAAAAAAAAATTGGATTTTTTCTAAGTACAAAATCGAGAGAGGCTAAAAATCACCTCTTTTTCCTTCTCTCGATCAGACACTTAGAAAAAAAACGGAAAAAAAAAAAAAAAAAATTTGGATTTTTTCTAAGTACAAAATCGAGAGTGGCTAAAAATCACCTCTTTTTCCTTCTCTCGATCAGACACTTAGAAAAAAAACGGAAAAAAAAAAAAAAAAAAAATTGGATTTTTTCTAAGTACAAAATCGAGAGTGGCTAAAAATCACCTCTTTTTCCTTCTCTCGATCAGACACTTAGAAAAAAAACGGGAAAAAAAATAAAAAAAATTTGGATTTTTTCTAAGTACAAAATCGAGAGTGGCTAAAAATCACCTCTTTTTCCTTCTCTCGATCAGACACTTAGAAAAAAAAATGAAAAAAAAAAAAAAAAAATTGGATTTTTTCTAAGTACAAAATAGAGAGAGGCTAAAAATCACCTCTTTCCTTCTCTCGATCAGACACTTAGAAAAAAAACGGAAAAAAAAAAAAAAAAAATTTGGATTTTTTCTAAGTACAAAATCGAGAGTGGCTAAAAATCACCTCTTTTTCCTTCTCTCGATCAGACACTTAGAAAAAAAACGGAAAAAAAAAAAAAAAAAATTTGGATTTTTTCTAAGTACAAAATCGAGAGTGGCTAAAAATCACCTCTTTTTCCTTTTCTCGATCAGACACTTAGAAAAAAAAAATAAAAAAAAAAAATAAAAATTGGATTTTTTCTAAGTACAAAATCGAGAGAGGCTAAAAATCACCTCTTTTTCCTTCTCTCGATCAGACACTTAGAAAAAAAACGGAAAAAAAAAAAAAAAAAATTTGGATTTTTTCTAAGTACAAAATCGAGAGAGGCTAAAAATCACCTCTTTTTCCTTTTCTCGATCAGACACTGAGAAAAAAAACGGAAAAAAAAAAAATAATAATTTGGATTTTTTCTAAGTACAAAATCGAGAGAGGCTAAAAATCACCTCTTTTTCCTTCTCTCGATCAGACACTTAGAAAAAAAATGGATAAAAAAACAAAAAAAATTTGGATTTTTTCTAAGTACAAAATCGAGAGTGGCTAAAAATCACCTCTTTTTCCTTCTCTCGATCAGACACTTAGAAAAAAAAATGAAAAAAAAAAAAAAAAAAATTGCATTTTTTCTAAGTACAAAATCGAGAGAGGCTAAAAATCACCTCTTTTTCCTTCTCTCGATCAGACACTTAGAAAAAAAACGGAAAAAAAAAAAAAAAAAATTGGGATTTTTTCTAAGTACAAAATCGAGAGTGGCTAAAAATCACCTCTTTTTCCTTCTCTCGATCAGACACTTAGAAAAAAAAATGAAAAAAAAAAAAAAAAATTGGATTTTTTCTAAGTACAAAATCGAGAGTGGCTAAAAATCACCTCTTTTTCCTTCTCTCGATCAGACACTTAGAAAAAAAACGGAAAAAAAAAAAAAAAAAAATTAGGATTTTTTCTAAGTACAAAATCGAGAGAGGCTAAAAATCACCTCTTTTTCCTTTTCTCGATCAGACACATAGAAAAAAAACGGAAAAAAAAAAAAAAAAAATTTGGATTTTTTCTAAGTACAAAATCGAGAGAGGCTAAAAATCACCTCTTTTTCCTTCTCTCGATCAGACACTTAGAAAAAAAACGGAAAAAAAAAAAAAAAATTTGGATTTTTTTCTAAGTACAAAATCGAGAGTGGCTAAAAATCACCTCTTTTTCCTTCTCTCGATCAGACACTTAGAAAAAAAACGGAAAAAAAAAAAAAAAAAAATTTGGATTTTTTCTAAGTACAAAATCGAGAGAGGCTAAAAATCACCTCTTTTTCCTTTTCTCGATCAGACACTTACAAAAAAAACGGAAAAAAAAAAATAAAAATTTGGATTTTTTCTAAGTACAAAATCGAGAGAGGCTAAAAATCACCTCTTTTTCCTTTTCTCGATCAGACACTTAGAAAAAAAACGGAAAAAAAAAAAAAAAAATTTGGATTTTTTCTAAGTACAAAATCGAGAGAGGCTAAAAATCACCTCTTTTTCCTTCTCTCGATCAGACACTTAGAAAAAAAACGGAAAAAAAAAAAAAAAAAATTTGGATTTTTTCTAAGTACAAAATCGAGAGTGGCTAAAAATCACCTCTTTTTCCTTCTCTCGATCAGACACTTAGAAAAAAAAATGAAAAAAAAAAAAAAAAAATTGGATTTTTTCTAAGTACAAAATAGAGAGAGGCTAAAAATCACCTCTTTCCTTCTCTCGATCAGACACTTAGAAAAAAAACGGAAAAAAAAAAAAAAAAATTTGGATTTTTTCTAAGTACAAAATCGAGAGAGGCTAAAAATCACCTATTTTTCCTTTTCTCGATCAGACACTTAGAAAAAAAACGGAAAAAAAAAAAAAAAAAATTCGGATTTTTTCTAAGTACAAAATCGAGAGAGGCTAAAAATCACCTCTTTTTCCTTCTCTCGATCAGACACTTAGAAAAAAAACGGAAAAAAAAAAATAAAAAATTTGGATTTATTCTAAGTACAAAATCGAGAGAGGCTAAAAATCACCTCTTTTTCCTTCTCTCGATCAGACACTTAGAAAAAAAACGGAAAAAAAAAAAAAAAAATTTGAATTTTTTTCTAAGTACAAAATCGAGAGAGGCTAAAAATCACCTCTTTTTCCTTTTCTCGATCAGACACTTAGAAAAAAAACAGAAAAAAAAATAAAAAAATTGGATTTTTTCTAAGTACAAAATCGAGAGAGGCTAAAATTCACCTCTTTTTCCTTCTCTCGATCGGACACTTAGAAAAAAAAAAAAAAAAAAAAAAAATTGGATTTTTTGTAAGTACAAAATCGAGAGAGGCTAAAAATCACCTCTTTTTCCTTCTCTCGATCAGACACTTAGAAAAAAAACGGAAAAAAAAAAAAAAAAAATTTGGATTTTTTCTAAGTACAAAATCGAGAGAGGCTAAAAATCACCTCTTTTTCCTTCTCTCGATCAGACACTTCGAAAAAAAACGGAAAAAAAAAAAAAAAAATTTGAATTTTTTTC
This sequence comes from Entelurus aequoreus, assembly GCF_033978785.1. Taxonomy (NCBI): domain Eukaryota; kingdom Metazoa; phylum Chordata; class Actinopteri; order Syngnathiformes; family Syngnathidae; genus Entelurus; species Entelurus aequoreus. The sequence goes on from NC_084742.1 coordinate 54,674,837, forward strand.
TTAGTACAAAATCGAGAGAGGCTAAAAATCACCTCTTTTTCCTTTTCTCGATCAGACACTTAGAAAAAAAACAGAAAAAAAAAAAAAAAATTGGATTTTTTCTAAGTACAAAATCGAGAGTGGCTAAAAATCACCTCTTTTTCCTTCTCTCGATCAGACACTTAGAAAAAAAAAAGAAAAAAAAAAAAAAAATTGGATTTTTTCTAAGTACAAAATCGAGAGAGGCTAAAAATCACCTCTTTTTCCTTCTCTCGATCAGACACTTAGAAAAAAAACGGAAAAAAAAAATAAAAAATTTGGATTTTTTCTAAGTACAAAATCGAGAGAGGCTAAAAATCACCTCTTTTTCCTTCTCTCGATCAGACACTTAGAAAAAAAACGGAAAAAAAAAAATAAAAAATTTGGATTTTTTCTAAGTACAAAATCGAGAGAGGCTAAAAATCACCTCTTTTTCCTTCTCTCGATCAGACACTTAGAAAAAAAACGGAAAAAAAAAAAAAAAAAATTTGGATTTTTTCTAAGTACAAAATCGAGAGAGGCTAAAAATCACCTCTTTTTCCTTCTCTCGATCAGACACTTAGAAAAAAAACGGAAAAAAAAAAAAAAAAATTTGGATTTTTTCTAAGTACAAAATCGAGAGAGGCTAAAAATCACCTCTTTTTCCTTTTCTCGATCAGACACTTAGAAAAAAAAATGAAAAAAAAAAAAAAAATTTGGATTTTTTCTAAGTACAAAATCGAGAGTGGCTAAAAATCACCTCTTTTTCCTTCTCTCGATCAGACACTTAGAAAAAAAACGGAAAAAAAAAAAAAAAAAAATTTGGATTTTTTCTTAGTACAAAATCGAGAGTGGCTAAAAATCACCTCTTTTTCCTTCTCTCGATCAGACACTTAGAAAAAAAACGGAAAAAAAAAAAAAAAAAATTTGGATTTTTTCTAAGTACAAAATCGAGAGAGGCTAAAAATCACCTCTTTTTCCTTTTCTCGATCAGACACTTAGAAAAAAAAAAGAAAAAAAAAAAAAAAAATTGGATTTTTTCTAAGTACAAAATCGAGAGAGGCTAAAAATCACCTCTTTTTCCTTCTCTCGATCAGACACTTAGAAAAAAAACGGAAAAAAAAAAAAAAAAAATTTGGATTTTTTCTAAGTACAAAATCGAGAGTGGCTAAAAATCACCTCTTTTTCCTTCTCTCGATCAGACACTTAGAAAAAAAACGGGAAAAAAAAAAAAAAAAAAATTGGATTTTTTCTAAGTACAAAATCGAGAGTGGCTAAAAATCACCTCTTTTTCCTTCTCTCGATCAGACACTTAGAAAAAAAACGGAAAAAAAAATAAAAAAAATTTGGATTTTTTCTAAGTACAAAATCGAGAGTGGCTAAAAATCACCTCTTTTTCCTTCTCTCGATCAGACACTTAGAAAAAAAAAAGAAAAAAAAAAAAAAAAAATTGGATTTTTTCTAAGTACAAAATAGAGAGAGGCTAAAAATCACCTCTTTCCTTCTCTCGATCAGACACTTAGAAAAAAAACGGAAAAAAAAAAAAAAAAAATTTGGATTTTTTCTAAGTACAAAATCGAGAGTGGCTAAAAATCACCTCTTTTTCCTTCTCTCGATCAGACACTTAGAAAAAAAACGGAAAAAAAAAAAAAAAAAATTTGGATTTTTTCTAAGTACAAAATCGAGAGTGGCTAAAAATCACCTCTTTTTCCTTTTCTCGATCAGACACTTAGAAAAAAAAAATAAAAAAAAAAAATAAAAATTGGATTTTTTCTAAGTACAAAATCGAGAGAGGCTAAAAATCACCTCTTTTTCCTTCTCTCGATCAGACACTTAGAAAAAAAACGGAAAAAAAAAAAAAAAAAATTTGGATTTTTTCTAAGTACAAAATCGAGAGAGGCTAAAAATCACCTCTTTTTCCTTTTCTCGATCAGACACTGAGAAAAAAAACGGAAAAAAAAAAAATAATAATTTGGATTTTTTCTAAGTACAAAATCGAGAGAGGCTAAAAATCACCTCTTTTTCCTTCTCTCGATCAGACACTTAGAAAAAAAATGGAAAAAAAAACAAAAAAAATTTGGATTTTTTCTGAGTACAAAATCGAGAGTGGCTAAAAATCACCTCTTTTTCCTTCTCTCGATCAGACACTTAGAAAAAAAATGGATAAAAAAAAAAAAAAAATTGGGATTTTTTCTAAGTACAAAATCGAGAGTGGCTAAAAATCACCTCTTTTTCCTTCTCTCGATCAGACACTTAGAAAAAAAAATGAAAAAAAAAAAAAAAAAATTGGATTTTTTCTAAGTACAAAATCGAGAGAGGCTAAAAATCACCTCTTTTTCCTTCTCTCGATCAGACACTTAGAAAAAAAACGGAAAAAAAAAAAAAAAAAAATTGGATTTTTTCTAAGTACAAAATCGAGAGTGGCTAAAAATCACCTCTTTTTCCTTCTCTCGATCAGACACTTAGAAAAAAAACGGAAAAAAAAAAAAAAAACATTTGGATTTTTTCTAAGTACAAAATCGAGAGTGGCTAAAAATCACCTCTTTTTCCTTCTCTCGATCAGACACTTAGAAAAAAAAATGAAAAAAAAAAAAAAAAAAATTGCATTTTTTCTAAGTACAAAATCGAGAGAGGCTAAAAATCACCTCTTTTTCCTTCTCTCGATCAGACACTTAGAAAAAAAACGGAAAAAAAAAAAAAAAAAATTTGGATTTTTTCTAAGTACAAAATCGAGAGTGGCTAAAAATCACCTCTTTTTCCTTCTCTCGATCAGACACTTAGAAAAAAAAATTAAAAAAAAAAAAAAAAATTGGATTTTTTCTAAGTACAAAATCGAGAGTGGCTAAAAATCACCTCTTTTTCCTTCTCTCGATCAGACACTTAGAAAAAAAACGGAAAAAAAAAAAAAAAAAAATTAGGATTTTTTCTAAGTACAAAATCGAGAGAGGCTAAAAATCACCTCTTTTTCCTTTTCTCGATCAGACACTTAGAAAAAAAACGGAAAAAAAAAAAAAAAAAAATTGGATTTTTTCTAAGTACAAAATCGAGAGAGGCTAAAAATCACCTCTTTTTCCTTCTCTCGATCAGACACTTAGAAAAAAAACGGAAAAAAAAAAAAAAAATTTGGATTTTTTTCTAAGTACAAAATCGAGAGTGGCTAAAAATCACCTCTTTTTCCTTCTCTCGATCAGACACTTAGAAAAAAAACGGAAAAAAAAAAAAAAAAAAATTTGGATTTTTTCTAAGTACAAAATCGAGAGAGGCTAAAAATCACCTCTTTTTCCTTTTCTCGATCAGACACTTACAAAAAAAACGGAAAAAAAAAAAAAATAATTTGGATTTTTTCTAAGTACAAAATCGAGAGAGGCTAAAAATCACCTCTTTTTCCTTTTCTCGATCAGACACTTAGAAAAAAAACGGAAAAAAAAAAAAAAAAATTTGGATTTTTTCTAAGTACAAAATCGAGAGAGGCTAAAAATCACCTCTTTTTCCTTCTCTCGATCAGACACTTAGAAAAAAAACGGAAAAAAAAAAAAAAAAAATTTGGATTTTTTCTAAGTACAAAATCGAGAGTGGCTAAAAATCACCTCTTTTTCCTTCTCTCGATCAGACACTTAGAAAAAAAAATGAAAAAAAAAAAAAAAAATTGGATTTTTTCTAAGTACAAAATAGAGAGAGGCTAAAAATCACCTCTTTCCTTCTCTCGATCAGACACTTAGAAAAAAAACGGAAAAAAAAAAAAAAAAAATTTGGATTTTTTCTAAGTACAAAATCGAGAGAGGCTAAAAATCACCTATTTTTCCTTTTCTCGATCAGACACTTAGAAAAAAAACGGAAAAAAAAAAAAAAAAAATTCGGATTTTTTCTAAGTACAAAATCGAGAGAGGCTAAAAATCACCTCTTTTTCCTTCTCTCGATCAGACACTTAGAAAAAAAACGGAAAAAAAAAAAAAAAAAATTTGGATTTTTTCTAAGTACAAAATCGAGAGAGGCTAAAAATCACCTCTTTTTCCTTCTCTCGATCAGACACTTAGAAAAAAAACGGAAAAAAAAAAAAAAAAAATTGAATTTTTTTCTAAGTACAAAATCGAGAGAGGCTAAAAATCACCTCTTTTTCCTTTTCTCGATCAGACACTTAGAAAAAAAACAGAAAAAAAAATAAAAAAATTGGATTTTTTCTAAGTACAAAATCGAGAGAGGCTAAAATTCACCTCTTTTTCCTTCTCTCGATCGGACACTTAGAAAAAAAAAAAAAAAAAAAAAAAATTGGATTTTTTCTAAGTACAAAATCGAGAGAGGCTAAAAATCACCTCTTTTTCCTTCTCTCGATCAGACACTTAGAAAAAAAACGGAAAAAAAAAAAAAAAAAATTTGGATTTTTTCTAAGTACAAAATCGAGAGAGGCTAAAAATCACCTCTTTTTCCTTCTCTCGATCAGACACTTCGAAAAAAAACGGAAAAAAAAAAAAAAAAATTGGAATTTTTTTCTTAGTACAAAATCGAGAGAGGCTAAAAATCACCTCTTTTTCCTTTTCTCGATCAGACACTTAGAAAAAAAACAGAAAAAAAAAAAAAAAATTGGATTTTTTCTAAGTACAAAATCGAGAGTGGCTAAAAATCACCTCTTTTTCCTTCTCTCGATCAGACACTTAGAAAAAAAAATGAAAAAAAAAAAAAAAATTGGATTTTTTCTAAGTACAAAATCGAGAGAGGCTAAAAATCACCTCTTTTTCCTTCTCTCGATCAGACACTTAGAAAAAAAACGGAAAAAAAAAATAAAAAATTTGGATTTTTTCTAAGTACAAAATCGAGAGAGGCTAAAAATCACCTCTTTTTCCTTCTCTCGATCAGACACTTAGAAAAAAAACGGAAAAAAAAAAATAAAAAATTTGGATTTTTTCTAAGTACAAAATCGAGAGAGGCTAAAAATCACCTCTTTTTCCTTCTCTCGATCAGACACTTAGAAAAAAAACGGAAAAAAAAAAAAAAAAATTTGGATTTTTTCTAAGTACAAAATCGAGAGAGGCTAAAAATCACCTCTTTTTCCTTCTCTCGATCAGACACTTAGAAAAAAAACGGAAAAAAAAAAAAAAAAATTTGGATTTTTTCTAAGTACAAAATCGAGAGAGGCTAAAAATCACCTCTTTTTCCTTTTCTCGATCAGACACTTAGAAAAAAAAATTAAAAAAACAAAAAAAATTTGGATTTTTTCTAAGTACAAAATCGAGAGTGGCTAAAAATCACCTCTTTTTCCTTCTCTCGATCAGACACTTAGAAAAAAAACGGAAAAAAAAAAAAAAAAAAATTTGGATTTTTTCTTTGTACAAAATCGAGAGTGGCTAAAAATCACCTCTTTTTCCTTCTCTCGATCAGACACTTAGAAAAAAAACGGAAAAAAAAAAAAAAAAAAATTTGGATTTTTTCTAAGTACAAAATCGAGAGAGGCTAAAAATCACCTCTTTTTCCTTTTCTCGATCAGACACTTAGAAAAAAAACGGAAAAAAAAAAATAAAAAAATTGGATTTTTTCTAAGTACAAAATCGAGAGAGGCTAAAAATCACCTCTTTTTCCTTCTCTCGATCAGACACTTAGAAAAAAAACGGAAAAAAAAAAAAAAAAAAATTGGATTTTTTCTAAGTACAAAATCGAGAGTGGCTAAAAATCACCTCTTTTTCCTTCTCTCGATCAGACACTTAGAAAAAAAAATGAAAAAAAAAAAAAAAAAATTGGATTTTTTCTAAGTACAAAATCGAGAGAGGCTAAAAATCACCTCTTTTTCCTTCTCTCGATCAGACACTTAGAAAAAAAACGGAAAAAAAAAAAAAAAAAATTTGGATTTTTTCTAAGTACAAAATCGAGAGTGGCTAAAAATCACCTCTTTTTCCTTCTCTCGATCAGACACTTAGAAAAAAAACGGAAAAAAAAAAAAAAAAAAATTTGGATTTTTTCTAAGTACAAAATCGAGAGTGGCTAAAAATCACCTCTTTTTCCTTCTCTCGATCAGACACTTAGAAAAAAAACGGAAAAAAAAAAAAAAAAAATTTGGATTTTTTCTAAGTACAAAATCGAGAGTGGCTAAAAATCACCTCTTTTTCCTTCTCTCGATCAGACACTTAGAAAAAAAAATGAAAAAAAAAAATAAAAATTTGGATTTTTTCTAAGTACAAAATCGAGAGTGGCTAAAAATCACCTCTTTTTCCTTCTCTCGATCAGACACTTAGAAAAAAAACAGAAAAAAAAAAAAAAAAAATTTGGATTTTTTCTAAGTACAAAATCGAGAGTGGCTAAAAATCACCTCTTTTTCCTTCTCTCGATCAGACACTTAGAAAAAAAACGGAAAAAAAAAATAATAAAATTTGGATTTTTTCTAAGTACAAAATCGAGAGAGGCTAAAAATCACCTCTTTTTCCTTCTCTCGATCAGACACTTAGAAAAAAAACGGAAAAAAAAAAAAAAAAAATTTGGATTTTTTCTAAGTACAAAATCGAGAGAGGCTAAAAATCACCTCTTTTTCCTTCTCTCGATCAGACACTTAGAAAAAAAACGGAAAAAAAAATAAAAAAAATTTGGATTTTTTCTAAGTACAAAATCGAGAGTGGCTAAAAATCACCTCTTTTTCCTTTTCTCGATCAGACACTTAGAAAAAAAACGGAAAAAAAAAAAAAAAAAATTTGGATTTTTTCTAAGTACAAAATCGAGAGAGGCTAAAAATCACCTCTTTTTCCTTCTCTCGATCAGACACTTAGAAAAAAAACGGAAAAAAAAAAAAAAAAAAATTGGATTTTTTCTAAGTACAAAATCGAGAGTGGCTAAAAATCACCTCTTTTTCCTTCTCTCGATCAGACACTTAGAAAAAAAACGGAAAAAAAAAAAAAAAAAATTTGGATTTTTTCTAAGTACAAAATCGAGAGTGGCTAAAAATCACCTCTTTTTCCTTCTCTCGATCAGACACTTAGAAAAAAAAATGAAAAAAAAAAAAAAAAAATTGGATTTTTTCTAAGTACAAAATCGAGAGAGGCTAAAAATCACCTCTTTTTCCTTCTCTCGATCAGACACTTAGAAAAAAAACGGAAAAAAAAAAAAAAAAAATTTGGATTTTTTCTAAGTACAAAATCGAGAGTGGCTAAAAATCACCTCTTTTTCCTTCTCTCGATCAGACACTTAGAAAAAAAACGGAAAAAAAAAAAAAAAAAAATTGGATTTTTTCTAAGTACAAAATCGAGAGTGGCTAAAAATCACCTCTTTTTCCTTCTCTCGATCAGACACTTAGAAAAAAAACGGAAAAAAAAATAAAAAAAATTTGGATTTTTTCTAAGTACAAAATCGAGAGTGGCTAAAAATCACCTCTTTTTCCTTCTCTCGATCAGACACTTAGAAAAAAAAATGAAAAAAAAAAAAAAAAAATTGGATTTTTTCTAAGTACAAAATAGAGAGAGGCTAAAAATCACCTCTTTCCTTCTCTCGATCAGACACTTAGAAAAAAAACGGAAAAAAAAAAAAAAAAAATTTGGATTTTTTCTAAGTACAAAATCGAGAGTGGCTAAAAATCACCTCTTTTTCCTTCTCTCGATCAGACACTTAGAAAAAAAACGGAAAAAAAAAAAAAAAAAATTTGGATTTTTTCTAAGTACAAAATCGAGAGTGGCTAAAAATCACCTCTTTTTCCTTTTCTCGATCAGACACTTAGAAAAAAAAAATAAAAAAAAAAAATAAAAATTGGATTTTTTCTAAGTACAAAATCGAGAGAGGCTAAAAATCACCTCTTTTTCCTTCTCTCGATCAGACACTTAGAAAAAAAACGGAAAAAAAAAAAAAAAAAATTTGGATTTTTTCTAAGTACAAAATCGAGAGAGGCTAAAAATCACCTCTTTTTCCTTTTCTCGATCAGACACTGAGAAAAAAAACGGAAAAAAAAAAAATAATAATTTGGATTTTTTCTAAGTACAAAATCGAGAGAGGCTAAAAATCACCTCTTTTTCCTTCTCTCGATCAGACACTTAGAAAAAAAATGGAAAAAAAAACAAAAAAAATTTGGATTTTTTCTGAGTACAAAATCGAGAGTGGCTAAAAATCACCTCTTTTTCCTTCTCTCGATCAGACACTTAGAAAAAAAATGGATAAAAAAAAAAAAAAAATTGGGATTTTTTCTAAGTACAAAATCGAGAGTGGCTAAAAATCACCTCTTTTTCCTTCTCTCGATCAGACACTTAGAAAAAAAAATGAAAAAAAAAAAAAAAAAATTGGATTTTTTCTAAGTACAAAATCGAGAGAGGCTAAAAATCACCTCTTTTTCCTTCTCTCGATCAGACACTTAGAAAAAAAACGGAAAAAAAAAAAAAAAAAATTGGATTTTTTCTAAGTACAAAATCGAGAGTGGCTAAAAATCACCTCTTTTTCCTTCTCTCGATCAGACACTTAGAAAAAAAACGGAAAAAAAAAAAAAAAACATTTGGATTTTTTCTAAGTACAAAATCGAGAGTGGCTAAAAATCACCTCTTTTTCCTTCTCTCGATCAGACACTTAGAAAAAAAAATGAAAAAAAAAAAAAAAAAAATTGCATTTTTTCTAAGTACAAAATCGAGAGAGGCTAAAAATCACCTCTTTTTCCTTCTCTCGATCAGACACTTAGAAAAAAAACGGAAAAAAAAAAAAAAAAAATTTGGATTTTTTCTAAGTACAAAATCGAGAGTGGCTAAAAATCACCTCTTTTTCCTTCTCTCGATCAGACACTTAGAAAAAAAAATGAAAAAAAAAAAAAAAAATTGGATTTTTTCTAAGTACAAAATCGAGAGTGGCTAAAAATCACCTCTTTTTCCTTCTCTCGATCAGACACTTAGAAAAAAAACGGAAAAAAAAAAAAAAAAAAATAGGATTTTTTCTAAGTACAAAATCGAGAGAGGCTAAAAATCACCTCTTTTTCCTTTTCTCGATCAGACACTTAGAAAAAAAACGGAAAAAAAAAAAAAAAAAAATTGGATTTTTTCTAAGTACAAAATCGAGAGAGGCTAAAAATCACCTCTTTTTCCTTCTCTCGATCAGACACTTAGAAAAAAAACGGAAAAAAAAAAAAAAAATTTGGATTTTTTTCTAAGTACAAAATCGAGAGTGGCTAAAAATCACCTCTTTTTCCTTCTCTCGATCAGACACTTAGAAAAAAAACGGAAAAAAAAAAAAAAAAAAATTTGGATTTTTTCTAAGTACAAAATCGAGAGAGGCTAAAAATCACCTCTTTTTCCTTTTCTCGATCAGACACTTACAAAAAAAACGGAAAAAAAAAAAAAATAATTTGGATTTTTTCTAAGTACAAAATCGAGAGAGGCTAAAAATCACCTCTTTTTCCTTTTCTCGATCAGACACTTAGAAAAAAAACGGAAAAAAAAAAAAAAAAATTTGGATTTTTTCTAAGTACAAAATCGAGAGAGGCTAAAAATCACCTCTTTTTCCTTCTCTCGATCAGACACTTAGAAAAAAAACGGAAAAAAAAAAAAAAAAAATTTGGATTTTTTCTAAGTACAAAATCGAGAGTGGCTAAAAATCACCTCTTTTTCCTTCTCTCGATCAGACACTTAGAAAAAAAAATGAAAAAAAAAAAAAAAAAATTGGATTTTTTCTAAGTACAAAATAGAGAGAGGCTAAAAATCACCTCTTTCCTTCTCTCGATCAGACACTTAGAAAAAAAACGGAAAAAAAAAAAAAAAAAATTCGGATTTTTTCTAAGTACAAAATCGAGAGAGGCTAAAAATCACCTCTTTTTCCTTCTCTCGATCAGACACTTAGAAAAAAAACGGAAAAAAAAAAATAAAAAATTTGGATTTTTTCTAAGTACAAAATCGAGAGAGGCTAAAAATCACCTCTTTTTCCTTCTCTCGATCAGACACTTAGAAAAAAAACGGAAAAAAAAAAAAAAAAAATTGAATTTTTTTCTAAGTACAAAATCGAGAGAGGCTAAAAATCACCTCTTTTTCCTTTTCTCGATCAGACACTTAGAAAAAAAACAGAAAAAAAAATAAAAAAATTGGATTTTTTCTAAGTACAAAATCGAGAGAGGCTAAAATTCACCTCTTTTTCCTTCTCTCGATCGGACACTTAGAAAAAAAAAAAAAAAAAAAAAAAATTGGATTTTTTCTAAGTACAAAATCGAGAGAGGCTAAAAATCACCTCTTTTTCCTTCTCTCGATCAGACACTTAGAAAAAAAACGGAAAAAAAAAAAAAAAAAATTTGGATTTTTTCTAAGTACAAAATCGAGAGAGGCTAAAAATCACCTCTTTTTCCTTCTCTCGATCAGACACTTCGAAAAAAAACGGAAAAAAAAAAAAAAAAATTTGAATTTTTTTCTTAGTACAAAATCGAGAGAGGCTAAAAATCACCTCTTTTTCCTTTTCTCGATCAGACACTTAGAAAAAAAACAGAAAAAAAAAAAAAAAATTGGATTTTTTCTAAGTACAAAATCGAGAGTGGCTAAAAATCACCTCTTTTTCCTTCTCTCGATCAGACACTTAGAAAAAAAAATGAAAAAAAAAAAAAAAATTGGATTTTTTCTAAGTACAAAATCGAGAGAGGCTAAAAATCACCTCTTTTTCCTTCTCTCGATCAGACACTTAGAAAAAAAACGGAAAAAAAAAATAAAAAATTTGGATTTTTTCTAAGTACAAAATCGAGAGAGGCTAAAAATCACCTCTTTTTCCTTCTCTCGATCAGACACTTAGAAAAAAAACGGAAAAAAAAAAATAAAAAATTTGGATTTTTTCTAAGTACAAAATCGAGAGAGGCTAAAAATCACCTCTTTTTCCTTCTCTCGATCAGACACTTAGAAAAAAAACGGAAAAAAAAAAAAAAAAAATTTGGATTTTTTCTAAGTACAAAATCGAGAGAGGCTAAAAATCACCTCTTTTTCCTTCTCTCGATCAGACACTTAGAAAAAAAACGGAAAAAAAAAAAAAAAAAATTTGGATTTTTTCTAAGTACAAAATCGAGAGAGGCTAAAAATCACCTCTTTTTCCTTTTCTCGATCAGACACTTAGAAAAAAAAATGAAAAAAAAAAAAAAAATTTGGATTTTTTCTAAGTACAAAATCGAGAGTGGCTAAAAATCACCTCTTTTTCCTTCTCTCGATCAGACACTTAGAAAAAAAACGGAAAAAAAAAAAAAAAAAAATTTGGATTTTTTCTTTGTACAAAATCGAGAGTGGCTAAAAATCACCTCTTTTTCCTTCTCTCGATCAGACACTTAGAAAAAAAACGGAAAAAAAAAAAAAAAAAAATTTGGATTTTTTCTAAGTACAAAATCGAGAGAGGCTAAAAATCACCTCTTTTTCCTTTTCTCGATCAGACACTTAGAAAAAAAACGGAAAAAAAAAAATAAAAAAATTGGATTTTTTCTAAGTACAAAATCGAGAGAGGCTAAAAATCACCTCTTTTTCCTTCTCTCGATCAGACACTTAGAAAAAAAACGGAAAAAAAAAAAAAAAAAAATTGGATTTTTTCTAAGTACAAAATCGAGAGTGGCTAAAAATCACCTCTTTTTCCTTCTCTCGATCAGACACTTAGAAAAAAAAATGAAAAAAAAAAAAAAAAAATTGGATTTTTTCTAAGTACAAAATCGAGAGAGGCTAAAAATCACCTCTTTTTCCTTCTCTCGATCAGACACTTAGAAAAAAAACGGAAAAAAAAAAAAAAAAAATTTGGATTTTTTCTAAGTACAAAATCGAGAGTGGCTAAAAATCACCTCTTTTTCCTTCTCTCGATCAGACACTTAGAAAAAAAACGGAAAAAAAAAAAAAAAAAAATTTGGATTTTTTCTAAGTACAAAATCGAGAGTGGCTAAAAATCACCTCTTTTTCCTTCTCTCGATCAGACACTTAGAAAAAAAACGGAAAAAAAAAAAAAAAAAATTTGGATTTTTTCTAAGTACAAAATCGAGAGTGGCTAAAAATCACCTCTTTTTCCTTCTCTCGATCAGACACTTAGAAAAAAAAATGAAAAAAAAAAAAAAAAATTTGGATTTTTTCTAAGTACAAAATCGAGAGTGGCTAAAAATCACCTCTTTTTCCTTCTCTCGATCAGACACTTAGAAAAAAAACAGAAAAAAAAAAAAAAAAAATTTGGATTTTTTCTAAGTACAAAATCGAGAGTGGCTAAAAATCACCTCTTTTTCCTTCTCTCGATCAGACACTTAGAAAAAAAACGGAAAAAAAAAATAATAAAATTTGGATTTTTTCTAAGTACAAAATCGAGAGAGGCTAAAAATCACCTCTTTTTCCTTCTCTCGATCAGACACTTAGAAAAAAAACGGAAAAAAAAAAAAAAAAAATTTGGATTTTTTCTAAGTACAAAATCGAGAGAGGCTAAAAATCACCTCTTTTTCCTTCTCTCGATCAGACACTTAGAAAAAAAACGGAAAAAAAAATAAAAAAAATTTGGATTTTTTCTAAGTACAAAATCGAGAGTGGCTAAAAATCACCTCTTTTTCCTTTTCTCGATCAGACACTTAGAAAAAAAACGGAAAAAAAAAAAAAAAAAATTTGGATTTTTTCTAAGTACAAAATCGAGAGAGGCTAAAAATCACCTCTTTTTCCTTCTCTCGATCAGACACTTAGAAAAAAAACGGAAAAAAAAAAAAAAAAAAATTGGATTTTTTCTAAGTACAAAATCGAGAGTGGCTAAAAATCACCTCTTTTTCCTTCTCTCGATCAGACACTTAGAAAAAAAACGGAAAAAAAAAAAAAAAAAATTTGGATTTTTTCTAAGTACAAAATCGAGAGTGGCTAAAAATCACCTCTTTTTCCTTCTCTCGATCAGACACTTAGAAAAAAAAATGAAAAAAAAAAAAAAAAAATTGGATTTTTTCTAAGTACAAAATCGAGAGAGGCTAAAAATCACCTCTTTTTCCTTCTCTCGATCAGACACTTAGAAAAAAAACGGAAAAAAAAAAAAAAAAAATTTGGATTTTTTCTAAGTACAAAATCGAGAGTGGCTAAAAATCACCTCTTTTTCCTTCTCTCGATCAGACACTTAGAAAAAAAACGGAAAAAAAAAAAAAAAAAAATTTGGATTTTTTCTAAGTACAAAATCGAGAGAGGCTAAAAATCACCTCTTTTTCCTTTTCTCGATCAGACACTTAGAAAAAAAACGGAAAAAAAAAAAAAAATAATTTGGATTTTTTCTAAGTACAAAATCGAGAGAGGCTAAAAATCACCTCTTTTTCCTTCTCTCGATCAGACACTTAGAAAAAAAACGGGAAAAAAAAAAAAAAAAATTTGGATTTTTTCTAAGTACAAAATCGAGAGTGGCTAAAAATCACCTCTTTTTCCTTCTCTCGATCAGACACTTAGAAAAAAAACGGAAAAAAAAAAAAAAAAAATTTGGATTTTTTCTAAGTACAAAATCGAGAGAAGCTAAAAATCACCTCTTTTTCCTTTTCTCGATCAGACACTTAGAAAAAAAACGGAAAAAAAAAAAAAAAAATTTGGATTTTTTCTAAGTACAAAATCGAGAGTGGCTAAAAATCACCTCTTTTTCCTTCTCTCGATCAGACACTTAGAAAAAAAACGGAAAAAAAAAAAAAAAAATTGGATTTTTTCTAAGTACAAAATCGAGAGTGGCTAAAAATCACCTCTTTTTCCTTCTCTCGATCAGACACTTAGAAAAAAAACGGAAAAAAAAAAAAAAAAAATTTGGATTTTTTCTAAGTACAAAATCGAGAGTGGCTAAAAATCACCTCTTTTTCCTTCTCTCGATCAGACACTTAGAAAAAAAACGGAAAAAAAAAAAAAAAAAAATTTGGATTTTTTCTAAGTACAAAATCGAGAGAGGCTAAAAATCACCTCTTTTTCCTTTTCTCGATCAGACACTTAGAAAAAAAACGGAAAAAAAAAAATAAAAAAATTGGATTTTTTCTAAGTACAAAATCGAGAGAGGCTAAAAATCACCTCTTTTTCCTTCTCTCGATCAGACACTTAGAAAAAAAACGGAAAAAAAAAAAAAAAAAAATTGGATTTTTTCTAAGTACAAAATCGAGAGTGGCTAAAAATCACCTCTTTTTCCTTCTCTCGATCAGACACTTAGAAAAAAAAATGAAAAAAAAAAAAAAAAAATTGGATTTTTTCTAAGTACAAAATCGAGAGAGGCTAAAAATCACCTCTTTTTCCTTCTCTCGATCAGACACTTAGAAAAAAAACGGAAAAAAAAAAAAAAAAAATTTGGATTTTTTCTAAGTACAAAATCGAGAGTGGCTAAAAATCACCTCTTTTTCCTTCTCTCGATCAGACACTTAGAAAAAAAACGGAAAAAAAAAAAAAAAAAATTTGGATTTTTTCTAAGTACAAAATCGAGAGTGGCTAAAAATCACCTCTTTTTCCTTCTCTCGATCAGACACTTAGAAAAAAAACGGAAAAAAAAAAAAAAAAAATTTGGATTTTTTCTAAGTACAAAATCGAGAGTGGCTAAAAATCACCTCTTTTTCCTTCTCTCGATCAGACACTTAGAAAAAAAAATGAAAAAAAAAAATAAAAATTTGGATTTTTTCTAAGTACAAAATCGAGAGTGGCTAAAAATCACCTCTTTTTCCTTCTCTCGATCAGACACTTAGAAAAAAAACAGAAAAAAAAAAAAAAAAATTTTCTAAGTACAAAATCGAGAGTGGCTAAAAATCACCTCTTTTTCCTTCTCTCGATCAGACACTTAGAAAAAAAACGGAAAAAAAAAAAAATAAAATTTGGATTTTTTCTAAGTACAAAATCGAGAGAGGCTAAAAATCACCTCTTTTTCCTTCTCTCGATCAGACACTTAGAAAAAAAACGGAAAAAAAAAAAAAAAAAATTTGGATTTTTTCTAAGTACAAAATCGAGAGAGGCTAAAAATCACCTCTTTTTCCTTCTCTCGATCAGACACTTAGAAAAAAAACGGAAAAAAAAATAAAAAAAATTTGGATTTTTTCTAAGTACAAAATCGAGAGTGGCTAAAAATCACCTCTTTTTCCTTTCTCGATCAGACACTTAGAAAAAAAACGGAAAAAAAAAAAAAAAAAATTTGGATTTTTTCTAAGTACAAAATCGAGAGAGGCTAAAAATCACCTCTTTTTCCTTCTCTCGATCAGACACTTAGAAAAAAAACGGAAAAAAAAAAAAAAAAAAATGGATTTTTTCTAAGTACAAAATCGAGAGTGGCTAAAAATCACCTCTTTTTCCTTCTCTCGATCAGACACTTAGAAAAAAAACGGAAAAAAAAAAAAAAAAAAATTTGGATTTTTTCTAAGTACAAAATCGAGAGTGGCTAAAAATCACCTCTTTTTCCTTCTCTCGATCAGACACTTAGAAAAAAAAATGAAAAAAAAAAAAAAAAAATTGGATTTTTTCTAAGTACAAAATCGAGAGAGGCTAAAAATCACCTCTTTTTCCTTCTCTCGATCAGACACTTAGAAAAAAAAACGGAAAAAAAAAAAAAAAAAATTTGGATTTTTTCTAAGTACAAAATCGAGAGTGGCTAAAAATCACCTCTTTTTCCTTCTCTCGATCAGACACTTAGAAAAAAAAACGGAAAAAAAAAAAAAAAAAAATTTTGATTTTTTCTAAGTACAAAATCGAGAGAGGCTAAAAATCACCTCTTTTTCCTTTCTCGATCAGACACTTAGAAAAAAAACGGAAAAAAAAAAAAAAAAAATTTGGATTTTTTCTAAGTACAAAATCGAGAGAGGCTAAAAATCACCTCTTTTTCCTTCTCTCGATCAGACACTTAGAAAAAAAAACGGAAAAAAAAAAAAAAAAAATTTGGATTTTTTCTAAGTACAAAATCGAGAGTGGCTAAAAATCACCTCTTTTTCCTTCTCTCGATCAGACACTTAGAAAAAAAACGGAAAAAAAAAAAAAAAAAAATTTGGATTTTTTCTAAGTACAAAATCGAGAGAAGCTAAAAATCACCTCTTTTTCCTTTTCTCGATCAGACACTTAGAAAAAAAACGGAAAAAAAAAAAAAAAAATTTGGATTTTTTCTAAGTACAAAATCGAGAGTGGCTAAAAATCACCTCTTTTTCCTTCTCTCGATCAGACACTTAGAAAAAAAAACGGAAAAAAAAAAAAAAAAATTGGATTTTTTCTAAGTACAAAATCGAGAGTGGCTAAAAATCACCTCTTTTTCCTTCTCTCGATCAGACACTTAGAAAAAAAACGGAAAAAAAAAAAAAAAAAATTTGTATTTTTTTAAGTACAAAATCGAGAGTGGCTAAAAATCACCTCTTTTTCCTTCTCTCGATCAGACACTTAGAAAAAAAACGGAAAAAAAAAAAAAAAAAAAATTGGATTTTTTCTAAGTACAAAATCGAGAGAGGCTAAAAATCACCTCTTTTTCCTTTTCTCGATCAGACACTTAGAAAAAAAAATGAAAAAAAAAAAAAAAAATTGGATTTTTTCTAAGTACAAAATCGAGAGAGGCTAAAAATCACCTCTTTTTCCTTCTCTCGATCAGACACTTAGAAAAAAAACGGAAAAAAAAAAAAAAAAATTTGGATTTTTTCTAAGTACAAAATCGAGAGAGGCTAAAAATCACCTCTTTTTCCTTCTCTCGATCAGACACTTAGAAAAAAAACGGAAAAAAAAAAAAAAAAAATTTGGATTTTTTCTAAGTACAAAATCGAGAGTGGCTAAAAATCACCTCTTTTTCCTTCTCTCGATCAGACACTTAGAAAAAAAACGGAAAAAAAAAAAAAAAAAATTGGATTTTTTCTAAGTACAAAATCGAGAGTGGCTAAAAATCACCTCTTTTTCCTTCTCTCGATCAGACACTTAGAAAAAAAAATGAAAAAAAATAAAAAAAAAATGGATTTTTTCTAAGTACAAAATCGAGAGTGGCTAAAAATCACCTCTTTTTCCTTCTCTCGATCAGACACTTAGAAAAAAAACAGAAAAAAAAAAAAAAAAATTGGATTTTTTCTAAGTACAAAATCGAGAGTGGCTAAAAATCACCTCTTTTTCCTTCTCTCGATCAGACACTTAGAAAAAAAATGAAAAAAAAAAATAAAAAATTGGATTTTTTCTAAGTACAAAATCGAGAGAGGCTAAAAATCACCTCTTTTTCCTTCTCTAGATCAGACACTTAGAAAAAAAAACGGAAAAAAAAAAAATAATAATTGGATTTTTTGTAAGTACAAAATCGAGAGTGGCTAAAAATCACCTCTTTTTCCTTCTCTCGATCAGACACTTAGAAAAAAAACGGAAAAAAAAAAAAAAAAAATTTGGATTTTTTCTAAGTACAAAATCGAGAGAGGCTAAAAATCACCTATTTTTCATTTTCTCGATCAGACACTTAGAAAAAAAACGGAAAAAAAAAAAAAAAAAATTTGGATTTTTTCTAAGTACAACATCGAGAGAGGCTAAAAATCACCTATTTTTCATTTTCTCGATCAGACACTTAGAAAAAAAACGGAAAAAAAAAATTTGGATTTTTTCTAAGTACAAAATCGAGAGAGGCTAAAAATCACCTCTTTTTCCTTCTCTCGATCAGACACTTAGAAAAAAAACGGAAAAAAAAATAAAAAAAATTTGGATTTTTTCTAAGTACAAAATCGAGAGTGGCTAAAAATCACCTCTTTTTCCTTTTCTCGATCAGACACTTAGAAAAAAAACGGAAAAAAAAAAAAAAAAATTTGGATTTTTTCTAAGTACAAAATCGAGAGAGGCTAAAAATCACCTCTTTTTCCTTCTCTCGATCAGACACTTAGAAAAAAAACGGAAAAAAAAAAAAAAAAAAATTGGATTTTTTCTAAGTACAAAATCGAGAGTGGCTAAAA
Organism: Entelurus aequoreus; assembly: GCF_033978785.1. NCBI lineage: Eukaryota > Metazoa > Chordata > Actinopteri > Syngnathiformes > Syngnathidae > Entelurus > Entelurus aequoreus. The sequence goes on from NC_084742.1 coordinate 54,692,613, forward strand.
ATCACCTCTTTTTCCTTCTCTCGATCAGACACTTAGAAAAAAAACGGAAAAAAAAAAAAAAAAAATTTGGATTTTTTCTAAGTACAAAATCGAGAGTGGCTAAAAATCACCTCTTTTTCCTTCTCTCGATCAGACACTTAGAAAAAAAAATGAAAAAAAAAAAAAAAAAAATTGGATTTTTTCTAAGTACAAAATCGAGAGAGGCTAAAAATCACCTCTTTTTCCTTCTCTCGATCAGACACTTAGAAAAAAAACGGAAAAAAAAAAAAAAAAAATTTGGATTTTTTCTAAGTACAAAATCGAGAGTGGCTAAAAATCACCTCTTTTTCCTTCTCTCGATCAGACACTTAGAAAAAAAACGGAAAAAAAAAAAAAAAAAAATTTGGATTTTTTCTAAGTACAAAATCGAGAGAGGCTAAAAATCACCTCTTTTTCCTTTTCTCGATCAGACACTTAGAAAAAAAACGGAAAAAAAAAAAAAAAAAATTTGGATTTTTTCTAAGTACAAAATCGAGAGAGGCTAAAAATCACCTCTTTTTCCTTCTCTCGATCAGACATTTAGAAAAAAAACGGAAAAAAAAAAAAAAAAAATTTGGATTTTTTATAAGTACAAAATCGAGAGTGGCTAAAAATCACCTCTTTTTCCTTCTCTCGATCAGACACTTAGAAAAAAAACGGAAAAAAAAAAAAAAAAAATTTGGATTTTTTCTAAGTACAAAATCGAGAGAAGCTAAAAATCACCTCTTTTTCCTTTTCTCGATCAGACACTTAGAAAAAAAATGGAAAAAAAAAAAAAAAAATTTGGATTTTTTCTAAGTACAAAATCGAGAGTGGCTAAAAATCACCTCTTTTTCCTTCTCTCGATCAGACACTTAGAAAAAAAACGGAAAAAAAAAAAAAAAAATTGGATTTTTTCTAAGTACAAAATCGAGAGTGGCTAAAAATCACCTCTTTTTCCTTCTCTCGATCAGACACTTAGAAAAAAAACGGAAAAAAAAAAAAAAAAAATTTGGATTTTTTCTAAGTACAAAATCGAGAGTGGCTAAAAATCACCTCTTTTTCCTTCTCTCGATCAGACACTTAGAAAAAAAACGGAAAAAAAAAAAAAAAAAAATTTGGATTTTTTCTAAGTACAAAATCGAGAGAGGCTAAAAATCACCTCTTTTTCCTTTTCTCGATCAGACACTTAGAAAAAAAACGGAAAAAAAAAAAAAAAAAATTTGGATTTTTTCTAAGTACAAAATCGAGAGTGGCTAAAAATCACCTCTTTTTCCTTCTCTCGATCAGACACTTAGAAAAAAAACGGAAAAAAAAAAAAAAAAATTTGGATTTTTTCTAAGTACAAAATCGAGAGAGGCTAAAAATCACCTCTTTTTCCTTTTCTCGATCAGACACTTAGAAAAAAAACGGAAAAAAAAAAAAAAAAAATTTGGATTTTTTCTAAGTACAAAATCGAGAGTGGCTAAAAATCACCTCTTTTTCCTTCTCTCGATCAGACACTTAGAAAAAAAACGGAAAAAAAAAAAAAAAAATTTTTGGATTTTTCCTAAGTACAAAATCGAGAGTGGCTAAAAATCACCTCTTTTTCCTTCTCTCGATCAGACCCTTAGAAAAAAAAATGAAAAAAAAAAAAAAAAAATTGGATTTTTTCTAAGTACAAAATCGAGAGAGGCTAAAAATCACCTCTTTTTCCTTCTCTCGATCAGACACTTAGAAAAAAAAACGGAAAAAAAAAAAAAAAAAATTTGGATTTTTTCTAAGTACAAAATCGAGAGTGGCTAAAAATCACCTCTTTTTCCTTCTCTCGATCAGACACTTAGAAAAAAAACGGAAAAAAAAAAAAAAAAAATTTGGATTTTTTCTAAGTACAAAATCGAGAGTGGCTAAAAATCACCTCTTTTTCCTTCTCTCGATCAGACACTTAAAAAAAAAAGAAAAAAAAAAAAAAAATTGGATTTTTTCTAAGTACAAAATCGAGAGTGGCTAAAAATCACCTCTTTTTCCTTCTCTCGATCAGACACTTAGAAAAAAAACAGAAAAAAAAAAAAAAAAATTTGGATTTTTTCTAAGTACAAAATCGAGAGTGGCTAAAAATCACCTCTTTTTCCTTCTCTCGATCAGACACTTAGAAAAAAAAAAGAAAAAAAAAAAAAAAATTGGATTTTTTCTAAGTACAAAATCGAGAGAGGCTAAAAATCACCTCTTTTTCCTTCTCTCGATCAGACACTTAGAAAAAAAACGGAAAAAAAAAAAAAAAATTTGGATTTTTTCTAAGTACAAAATCGAGAGAGGCTAAAAATCACCTCTTTTTCCTTCTCTCGATCAGACACTTAGAAAAAAAACGGAAAAAAAAAAAAAAAAAATTTGGATTTTTTCTAAGTACAAAATCGAGAGTGGCTAAAAATCACCTCTTTTTCCTTCTCTCGATCAGACACTTAGAAAAAAAAACGGAAAAAAAAAAAAAAAAAATTTGGATTTTTTCTAAGTACAAAATCGAGAGTGGCTAAAAATCACCTCTTTTTCCTTCTCTCGATCAGACACTTAGAAAAAAAAAAGAAAAAAAAAAAAAAAAAAATGGATTTTTTCTAAGTACAAAATCGAGAGTGGCTAAAAATCACCTCTTTTTCCTTCTCTCGATCAGACACTTAGAAAAAAAACGGAAAAAAAAAAAAATAAATTTGGATTTTTTCTAAGTACAAAATCGAGAGTGGCTAAAAATCACCTCTTTTTCCTTCTCTCGATCAGACACTTAGAAAAAAAACGGAAAAAAAAAAAAAAAAAATTGGATTTTTTCTAAGTACAAAATCGAGAGTGGCTAAAAATCACCTCTTTTTCCTTCTCTCGATCAGACACTTAGAAAAAAAACGGAAAAAAAAAAAAAAAAATTTGGATTTTTTCTAAGTACAAAATCGAGAGTGGCTAAAAATCACCTCTTTTTCCTTCTCTCGATCAGACACTTAGAAAAAAAACGGAAAAAAAAAAAAAAAAAATTTGGATTTTTTCTAAGTACAAAATCGAGAGAGGCTAAAAATCACCTCTTTTTCCTTTTCTCGATCAGACACTTAGAAAAAAAACAGAAAAAAAAAAAAAAAAATTGGATTTTTTCTAAGTACAAAATCGAGAGTGGCTAAAAATCACCTCTTTTTCCTTCTCTCGATCAGACACTTAGAAAAAAAAATGAAAAAAAAAAAAAAATTGGATTTTTTCTAAGTACAAAATCGAGAGAGGCTAAAAATCACCTCTTTTTCCTTCTCTCGATCAGACACTTAGAAAAAAAACGGAAAAAAAAAAAAAAAAATTTGGATTTTTTCTAAGTACAAAATCGAGAGAGGCTAAAAATCACCTCTTTTTCCTTCTCTCGATCAGACACTTAGAAAAAAAACGGAAAAAAAAAAAAAAAAAATTTGGATTTTTTCTAAGTACAAAATCGAGAGTGGCTAAAAATCACCTCTTTTTCCTTCTCTCGATCAGACACTTAGAAAAAAAACGGAAAAAAAAAAAAAAAAATTTGGATTTTTTCTAAGTACAAAATCGAGAGTGGCTAAAAATCACCTCTTTTTCCTTCTCTCGATCAGACACTTAGAAAAAAAAATGAAAAAAAAAAAAAAAAAAATGGATTTTTTCTAAGTACAAAATCGAGAGTGGCTAAAAATCACCTCTTTTTCCTTCTCTCGATCAGACACTTAGAAAAAAAACAGAAAAAAAAAAAAAAAAATTGGATTTTTTCTAAGTACAAAATCGAGAGTGGCTAAAAATCACCTCTTTTTCCTTCTCTCGATCAGACACTTAGAAAAAAAATGAAAAAAAAAAAAAAAAAATTGGATTTTTTCTAAGTACAAAATCGAGAGAGGCTAAAAATCACCTCTTTTTCCTTCTCTAGATCAGACACTTAGAAAAAAAACGGAAAAAAAAAAAATAATAATTTGGATTTTTTGTAAGTACAAAATCGAGAGTGGCTAAAAATCACCTCTTTTTCCTTCTCTCGATCAGACACTTAGAAAAAAAACGGAAAAAAAAAAAAAAAAAATTTGGATTTTTTCTAAGTACAAAATCGAGAGAGGCTAAAAATCACCTATTTTTCATTTTCTCGATCAGACACTTAGAAAAAAAACGGAAAAAAAAAATTTGGATTTTTTCTAAGTACAAAATCGAGAGTGGCTAAAAATCACCTCTTTTTCCTTCTCTCGATCAGACACTTAGAAAAAAAACGGAAAAAAAAAAAAAAAAAATTTGGATTTTTTCTAAGTACAAAATCGAGAGTGGCTAAAAATCACCTCTTTTTCCTTCTCTCGATCAGACACTTAGAAAAAAAAATGAAAAAAAAAAAATACAATTTGGATTTTTTCTAAGTACAAAATCGAGAGTGGCTAAAAATCACCTCTTTTTCCTTCTCTCGATCAGACACTTAGAAAAAAAACAGAAAAAAAAAAAAAAAAAATTTGGATTTTTTCTAAGTACAAAATCGAGAGTGGCTAAAAATCACCTCTTTTTCCTTCTCTCGATCAGACACTTAGAAAAAAAACGGAAAAAAAAAAAAAAAATTTGGATTTTTTCTAAGTACAAAATCGAGAGAGGCTAAAAATCACCTCTTTTTCCTTCTCTCGATCAGACACTTAGAAAAAAAACGGAAAAAAAAAAAAAAAAAATTTGGATTTTTTCTAAGTACAAAATCGAGAGAGGCTAAAAATCACCTCTTTTTCCTTCTCTCGATCAGACACTTAGAAAAAAAACGGAAAAAAAAATAAAAAAAATTTGGATTTTTTCTAAGTACAAAATCGAGAGTGGCTAAAAATCACCTCTTTTTCCTTTTCTCGATCAGACACTTAGAAAAAAAACGGAAAAAAAAAAAAAAAAAATTTGGATTTTTTCTAAGTACAAAATCGAGAGAGGCTAAAAATCACCTCTTTTTCCTTCTCTCGATCAGACACTTAGAAAAAAAACGGAAAAAAAAAAAAAAAAAATTTGGATTTTTTCTAAGTACAAAATCGAGAGAGGCTAAAAATCACCTCTTTTTCCTTCTCTCGATCAGACACTTAGAAAAAAAACGGAAAAAAAAAAAAAAAAATTTGGATTTTTTCTAAGTACAAAATCGAGAGAAGCTAAAAATCACCTCTTTTTCCTTTTCTCGATCAGACACTTAGAAAAAAAACGGAAAAAAAAAAAAAAAAAATTTGGATTTTTTCTTAGTACAAAATCGAGAGTGGCTAAAAATCACCTCTTTTTCCTTCTCTCGATCAGACACTTAGAAAAAAAACGGAAAAAAAAAAAAAAAATTTGGATTTTTTCTAAGTACAAAATCGAGAGTGGCTAAAAATCACCTCTTTTTCCTTCTCTCGATCAGACACTTAGAAAAAAAACGGAAAAAAAAAAAAAAAAAATTTGGATTTTTTCTAAGTACAAAATCGAGAGTGGCTAAAAATCACCTCTTTTTCCTTCTCTCGATCAGACACTTAGAAAAAAAAATGAAAAAAAAAAAAAAAAAATTTGGATTTTTTCTAAGTACAAAATCGAGAGAGGCTAAAAATCACCTCTTTTTCCTTTTCTCGATCAGACACTTAGAAAAAAAACGGAAAAAAAAAAAAAAAAAAATTGGATTTTTTCTAAGTACAAAATCGAGAGAGGCTAAAAATCGCCTCTTTTTCCTTCTCTCGATCAGACACTTAGAAAAAAAACGGAAAAAAAAAAAAAAAAAATTTGGATTTTTTCTAAGTACAAAATCGAGAGAGGCTAAAAATCACCTCTTTTTCCTTCTCTCGATCAGACACTTAGAAAAAAAACGGAAAAAAAAAAAAAAAAAATTTGGATTTTTTCTAAGTACAAAATCGAGAGTGGATAAAAATCACCTCTTTTTCCTTCTCTCGATCAGACACTTAGAAAAAAAACGGAAAAAAAAAAAATAATAATTTGGATTTTTTGTAAGTACAAAATCGAGAGTGGCTAAAAATCACCTCTTTTTCCTTCTCTCGATCAGACACTTAGAAAAAAAACGGAAAAAAAAAAAAAAAAAATTTGGATTTTTTCTAAGTACAAAATCGAGAGAGGCTAAAAATCACCTATTTTTCATTTTCTCGATCAGACACTTAGAAAAAAAACGGAAAAAAAAAATTTGGATTTTTTCTAAGTACAAAATCGAGAGTGGCTAAAAATCACCTCTTTTTCCTTCTCTCGATCAGACACTTAGAAAAAAAACGGAAAAAAAAAAAAAAAAATTTGGATTTTTTCTAAGTACAAAATCGAGAGAGGCTAAAAATCACCTCTTTTTCCTTCTCTCGATCAGACACTTAGAAAAAAAAACGGAAAAAAAAAAAAAAAAAATTTGGATTTTTTCTAAGTACAAAATCGAGAGAGGCTAAAAATCACCTCTTTTTCCTTCTCTCGATCAGACACTTAGAAAAAAAACGGAAAAAAAAATAAAAAAAATTTGGATTTTTTCTAAGTACAAAATCGAGAGTGGCTAAAAATCACCTCTTTTTCCTTTTCTCGATCAGACACTTAGAAAAAAAACGGAAAAAAAAAAAAAAAAAAATTTGGATTTTTTCTAAGTACAAAATCGAGAGAGGCTAAAAATCACCTCTTTTTCCTTCTCTCGATCAGACACTTAGAAAAAAAACGGAAAAAAAAAAAAAAAAAATTTGGATTTTTTCTAAGTACAAAATCGAGAGAGGCTAAAAATCACCTCTTTTTCCTTCTCTCGATCAGACACTTAGAAAAAAAAACGGAAAAAAAAAAAAAAAAAATTTGGATTTTTTCTAAGTACAAAATCGAGAGAAGCTAAAAATCACCTCTTTTTCCTTTTCTCGATCAGACACTTAGAAAAAAAACGGAAAAAAAAAAAAAAAAAATTTGGATTTTTTCTTAGTACAAAATCGAGAGTGGCTAAAAATCACCTCTTTTTCCTTCTCTCGATCAGACACTTAGAAAAAAAACGGAAAAAAAAAAAAAAAATTTGGATTTTTTCTAAGTACAAAATCGAGAGTGGCTAAAAATCACCTCTTTTTCCTTCTCTCGATCAGACACTTAGAAAAAAAACGGAAAAAAAAAAAAAAAAATTTGGATTTTTTCTAAGTACAAAATCGAGAGTGGCTAAAAATCACCTCTTTTTCCTTCTCTCGATCAGACACTTAGAAAAAAAAATGAAAAAAAAAAAAAAAAAATTTGGATTTTTTCTAAGTACAAAATCGAGAGAGGCTAAAAATCACCTCTTTTTCCTTTTCTCGATCAGACACTTAGAAAAAAAACGGAAAAAAAAAAAAAAAAAAATTGGATTTTTTCTAAGTACAAAATCGAGAGAGGCTAAAAATCGCCTCTTTTTCCTTCTCTCGATCAGACACTTAGAAAAAAAACGGAAAAAAAAAAAAAAAAATTTGGATTTTTTCTAAGTACAAAATCGAGAGAGGCTAAAAATCACCTCTTTTTCCTTCTCTCGATCAGACACTTAGAAAAAAAAACGGAAAAAAAAAAAAAAAAAATTTGGATTTTTTCTAAGTACAAAATCGAGAGTGGATAAAAATCACCTCTTTTTCCTTCTCTCGATCAGACACTTAGAAAAAAAACGGAAAAAAAAAAAAAAAAAATTTGGATTTTTTCTAAGTACAAAATCGAGAGAGGCTAAAAATCACCTCTTTTTCCTTTTCTCGATCAGACACTTAGAAAAAAAACGGAAAAAAAAAAATAAAAAAATTGGATTTTTTCTAAGTACAAAATCGAGAGAGGCTAAAAATCACCTCTTTTTCCTTCTCTCGATCAGACACTTAGAAAAAAAACGGAAAAAAAAAAAAAAAAAATTGGATTTTTTCTAAGTACAAAATCGAGAGTGGCTCAAAATCACCTCTTTTTCCTTCTCTCGATCAGACACTTAGAAAAAAAAATGAAAAAAAAAAAAAAAAAATTGGATTTTTTCTAAGTACAAAATCGAGAGAGGCTAAAAATCACCTCTTTTTCCTTCTCTCGATCAGACACTTAGAAAAAAAACGGAAAAAAAAAAAAAAAAAATTTGGATTTTTTCTAAGTACAAAATCGAGAGTGGCTAAAAATCACCTCTTTTTCCTTCTCTCGATCAGACACTTAGAAAAAAAACGGAAAAAAAAAAAAAAAAAATTTGGATTTTTTCTAAGTACAAAATCGAGAGAGGCTAAAAATCACCTCTTTTTCCTTTTCTCGATCAGACACTTAGAAAAAAAACGGAAAAAAAAAAAAAAAAAATTTGGATTTTTTCTAAGTACAAAATCGAGAGAGGCTAAAAATCACCTCTTTTTCCTTCTCTCGATCAGACACTTAGAAAAAAAAACGGAAAAAAAAAAAAAAAAAATTTGGATTTTTTCTAAGTACAAAATCGAGAGTGGCTAAAAATCACCTCTTTTTCCTTCTCTCGATCAGACACTTAGAAAAAAAACGGAAAAAAAAAAAAAAAAAATTTGGATTTTTTCTAAGTACAAAATCGAGAGAAGCTAAGAATCACCTCTTTTTCCTTTTCTCGATCAGACACTTAGAAAAAAAACGGAAAAAAAAAAAAAAAAAATTTGGATTTTTTCTAAGTACAAAATCGAGAGAGGCTAAAAATCACCTCTTTTTCCTTCTCTCGATCAGACACTTAGAAAAAAAACGGAAAAAAAAAAAAAAAAAATTTGGATTTTTTCTAAGTACAAAATCGAGAGAGGCTAAAAATCACCTCTTTTTCCTTCTCTCGATCAGACACTTAGAAAAAAAACGGAAAAAAAAAAAAAAAAATTTGGATTTTTTCTAAGTACAAAATCGAGAGTGGCTAAAAATCACCTCTTTTTCCTTCTCTCGATCAGACACTTAGAAAAAAAAATGAAAAAAAAAAAAAAAAATTGGATTTTTTCTAAGTACAAAATCGAGAGTGGCTAAAAATCACCTCTTTTTCCTTCTCTCGATCAGACACTTAGAAAAAAAACGGAAAAAAAAAAAAAAAAAAATTAGGATTTTTTCTAAGTACAAAATCGAGAGAGGCTAAAAATCACCTCTTTTTCCTTTTCTCGATCAGACACTTAGAAAAAAAACGGAAAAAAAAAAAAAAAAATTTGGATTTTTTCTAAGTACAAAATCGAGAGAGGCTAAAAATCACCTCTTTTTCCTTCTCTCGATCAGACACTTAGAAAAAAAACGGAAAAAAAAAAAAAAAAATTTGGATTTTTTTCTAAGTACAAAATCGAGAGTGGCTAAAAATCACCTCTTTTTCCTTCTCTCGATCAGACACTTAGAAAAAAAACGGAAAAAAAAAAAAAAAAAATTTGGATTTTTTCTAAGTACAAAATCGAGAGAGGCTAAAAATCACCTCTTTTTCCTTTTCTCGATCAGACACTTACAAAAAAAAACGGAAAAAAAAAAAAAAAAATTTGGATTTTTTCTAAGTACAAAATCGAGAGAGGCTAAAAATCACCTCTTTTTCCTTTTCTCGATCAGACACTTAGAAAAAAAACGGAAAAAAAAAAAAAAAAATTTGGATTTTTTCTAAGTACAAAATCGAGAGAGGCTAAAAATCACCTCTTTTTCCTTCTCTCGATCAGACACTTAGAAAAAAAACGGAAAAAAAAAAAAAAAAAATTTGGATTTTTTCTAAGTACAAAATCGAGAGTGGCTAAAAATCACCTCTTTTTCCTTCTCTCGATCAGACACTTAGAAAAAAAAATGAAAAAAAAAAAAAAAAAATTGGATTTTTTCTAAGTACAAAATAGAGAGAGGCTAAAAATCACCTCTTTCCTTCTCTCGATCAGACACTTAGAAAAAAAACGGAAAAAAAAAAAAAAAAAATTTGGATTTTTTCTAAGTACAAAATCGAGAGAGGCTAAAAATCACCTATTTTTCCTTTTCTCGATCAGACACTTAGAAAAAAAACGGAAAAAAAAAAAAAAAAAATTCGGATTTTTTCTAAGTACAAAATCGAGAGAGGCTAAAAATCACCTCTTTTTCCTTCTCTCGATCAGACACTTAGAAAAAAAACGGAAAAAAAAAAATAAAAAATTTGGATTTTTTCTAAGTACAAAATCGAGAGAGGCTAAAAATCACCTCTTTTTCCTTCTCTCGATCAGACACTTAGAAAAAAAACGGAAAAAAAAAAAAAAAAATTGGATTTTTTCTAAGTACAAAATCGAGAGAGGCTAAAATTCACCTCTTTTTCCTTCTCTCGATCGGACACTTAGAAAAAAAAAAAAAAAAAAAAAAAAAATTGGATTTTTCTAAGTACAAAATCGAGAGAGGCTAAAAATCACCTCTTTTTCCTTCTCTCGATCAGACACTTAGAAAAAAAAACGGAAAAAAAAAAAAAAAAAATTTGGATTTTTTCTAAGTACAAAATCGAGAGAGGCTAAAAATCACCTCTTTTTCCTTCTCTCGATCAGACACTTCGAAAAAAAACGGAAAAAAAAAAAAAAAAAATTGAATTTTTTTCTTAGTACAAAATCGAGAGAGGCTAAAAATCACCTCTTTTTCCTTTTCTCGATCAGACACTTAGAAAAAAAACAGAAAAAAAAAAAAAAAATTGGATTTTTTCTAAGTACAAAATCGAGAGTGGCTAAAAATCACCTCTTTTTCCTTCTCTCGATCAGACACTTAGAAAAAAAAATGAAAAAAAAAAAATAAATTGGATTTTTTCTAAGTACAAAATCGAGAGAGGCTAAAAATCACCTCTTTTTCCTTCTCTCGATCAGACACTTAGAAAAAAAACGGAAAAAAAAAATAAAAAATTTGGATTTTTTCTAAGTACAAAATCGAGAGAGGCTAAAATCACCTCTTTTTCCTTCTCTCGATCAGACACTTAGAAAAAAAACGGAAAAAAAAAAATAAAAAATTTGGATTTTTTCTAAGTACAAAATCGAGAGAGGCTAAAAATCACCTCTTTTTCCTTCTCTCGATCAGACACTTAGAAAAAAAACGGAAAAAAAAAAAAAAAAAATTTGGATTTTTTCTAAGTACAAAATCGAGAGAGGCTAAAAATCACCTCTTTTTCCTTCTCTCGATCAGACACTTAGAAAAAAAAACGGAAAAAAAAAAAAAAAAATTTGGATTTTTTCTAAGTACAAAATCGAGAGAGGCTAAAAATCACCTCTTTTTCCTTTTCTCGATCAGACACTTAGAAAAAAAAAATGAAAAAAAAAAAAAAAATTTGGATTTTTTCTAAGTACAAAATCGAGAGTGGCTAAAAATCACCTCTTTTTCCTTCTCTCGATCAGACACTTAGAAAAAAAACGGAAAAAAAAAAAAAAAAAAATTTGGATTTTTTCTTAGTACAAAATCGAGAGTGGCTAAAAATCACCTCTTTTTCCTTCTCTCGATCAGACACTTAGAAAAAAAACGGAAAAAATAAAAAATAAAAATTTGGATTTTTTCTAAGTACAAAATCGAGAGAGGCTAAAAATCACCTCTTTTTCCTTTTCTCGATCAGACACTTAGAAAAAAAAAAGAAAAAAAAAAAAAAAAATTGGATTTTTTCTAAGTACAAAATCGAGAGAGGCTAAAAATCACCTCTTTTTCCTTCTCTCGATCAGACACTTAGAAAAAAAACGGAAAAAAAAAAAAAAAAATTTGGATTTTTTCTAAGTACAAAATCGAGAGTGGCTAAAAATCACCTCTTTTTCCTTCTCTCGATCAGACACTTAGAAAAAAAACGGAAAAAAAAAAAAAAAAAAATTGGATTTTTTCTAAGTACAAAATCGAGAGTGGCTAAAAATCACCTCTTTTTCCTTCTCTCGATCAGACACTTAGAAAAAAAAACGGGAAAAAAAATAAAAAAAAATTTGGATTTTTTCTAAGTACAAAATCGAGAGTGGCTAAAAATCACCTCTTTTTCCTTCTCTCGATCAGACACTTAGAAAAAAAAATGAAAAAAAAAAAAAAAAAATTGGATTTTTTCTAAGTACAAAATAGAGAGAGGCTAAAAATCACCTCTTTCCTTCTCTCGATCAGACACTTAGAAAAAAAACGGAAAAAAAAAAAAAAAAAATTTGGATTTTTTCTAAGTACAAAATCGAGAGTGGCTAAAAATCACCTCTTTTTCCTTCTCTCGATCAGACACTTAGAAAAAAAAACGGAAAAAAAAAAAAAAAAAAAATTGGATTTTTTCTAAGTACAAAATCGAGAGTGGCTAAAAATCACCTCTTTTTCCTTTTCTCGATCAGACACTTAGAAAAAAAAAATAAAAAAAAAAAAAAAAAATTGGATTTTTTCTAAGTACAAAATCGAGAGAGGCTAAAAATCACCTCTTTTTCCTTCTCTCGATCAGACACTTAGAAAAAAAACGGAAAAAAAAAAAAAAAAAATTTGGATTTTTTCTAAGTACAAAATCGAGAGAGGCTAAAAATCACCTCTTTTTCCTTTTCTCGATCAGACACTGAGAAAAAAAAACGGAAAAAAAAAAAATAATAATTTGGATTTTTTCTAAGTACAAAATCGAGAGAGGCTAAAAATCACCTCTTTTTCCTTCTCTCGATCAGACACTTAGAAAAAAAATGGAAAAAAAAACAAAAAAAATTTGGATTTTTTCTAAGTACAAAATCGAGAGTGGCTAAAAATCACCTCTTTTTCCTTCTCTCGATCAGACACTTAGAAAAAAAAAT
>NC_084742.1:54705204-54792856 GCF_033978785.1 Entelurus aequoreus
AAAAAACGGAAAAAAAAAAAAAAAAAATTGGATTTTTTCTAAGTACAAAATCGAGAGTGGCTAAAAATCACCTCTTTTTCCTTCTCTCGATCAGACACTTAGAAAAAAAAATGAAAAAAAAAAATAAAAATTTGGATTTTTTCTAAGTACAAAATCGAGAGTGGCTAAAAATCACCTCTTTTTCCTTCTCTCGATCAGACACTTAGAAAAAAAACAGAAAAAAAAAAAAAAAAAATTTGGATTTTTTCTAAGTACAAAATCGAGAGAGGCTAAAATCACCTCTTTTTCCTTCTCTCGATCAGACACTTAGAAAAAAAACGGAAAAAAAAAAAAAAAAAATTTGGATTTTTTCTAAGTACAAAATCGAGAGAGGCTAAAAATCACCTCTTTTTCCTTCTCTCGATCAGACACTTAGAAAAAAAACGGAAAAAAAAAAAAAAAAATTTGGATTTTTTCTAAGTACAAAATCGAGAGAGGCTAAAAATCACTTCTTTTTCTTCTCTCGATCAGACACTTAGAAAAAAAACGGAAAAAAAAATAAAAAAAATTTGGATTTTTTCTAAGTACAAAATCGAGAGTGGCTAAAAATCACCTCTTTTTCCTTCTCTCGATCAGACACTTAGAAAAAAAATGAAAAAAAAAAAAAAAAAATTTGATTTTTTCTAAGTACAAAATCGAGAGAGGCAAAAATCACCTCTTTTTCCTTCTCTCGATCAGACACTTAGAAAAAAAAATGGAAAAAAAAAAAAAAAAAATTTGGATTTTTTCTAAGTACAAAATCGAGAGTGGCTAAAAATCACCTCTTTTCCTTCTCTCGATCAGACACTTAGAAAAAAAACGGAAAAAAAAAAAAAAAATTGGATTTTTTCTAAGTACAAAATCGAGAGAGGCTAAAAATCACCTCTTTTTCCTTTTCTCGATCAGACACTTAGAAAAAAAATGAAAAAAAAAAACAAAATTTGGATTTTTTCTAAGTACAAAATCGAGAGAGGCTAAAAATCACCTCTTTTTCCTTCTCTCGATCAGACACTTAGAAAAAAAACGGAAAAAAAAAAAAAAAAATTTGGATTTTTTCTAAGTACAAAATCGAGAGAGGCTAAAAATCACCTCTTTTTCCTTCTCTCGATCAGACACTTAGAAAAAAAACGGAAAAAAAAATAAAAAAAATTTGGATTTTTTCTAAGTACAAAATCGAGAGTGGCTAAAAATCACCTCTTTTTCCTTCTCTCGATCAGACACTTAGAAAAAAAAATGAAAAAAAAAAAAAAAAATTTGATTTTTTCTAAGTACAAAATCGAGAGAGGCAAAAATCACCTCTTTTTCCTTCTCTCGATCAGACACTTAGAAAAAAAAATGGAAAAAAAAAAAAAAAAATTTGGATTTTTTCTAAGTACAAAATCGAGAGTGGCTAAAAATCACCTCTTTTTCCTTCTCTCGATCAGACACTTAGAAAAAAAACGGAAAAAAAAAAAAAAATTTGGATTATTTCTAAGTACAAAATCGAGAGAGGCTAAAAATCACCTCTTTTTCCTTTTCTCGATCAGACACTTAGAAAAAAAACGGAAAAAAAATAAATAAAATTTGGATTTTTTCTAAGTACAAAATCGAGAGAGGCTAAAAATCACCTCTTTTTCCTTCTCTCGATCAGACACTTAGAAAAAAAACGGAAAAAAAAAAAAAAAAATTTGGATTTTTTCTAAGTACAAAATCGAGAGAGGCTAAAAATCACCTCTTTTTCCTTTTCTCGATCAGACACTTAGAAAAAAAACGGAAAAAAAATAAAATAAAATTTGGATTTTTTCTAAGTACAAAATCGAGAGAGGCTAAAAATCACCTCTTTTTCCTTCTCTCGATCAGACACTAAGAAAAAAAACGGAAAAAAAAAAAAAAAAAATTTGGATTTTTTCTAAGTACAAAATCGAGAGAGGCAAAAATCACCTCTTTTTCCTTCTCTCGATCAGACACTTAGAAAAAAAACGGAAAAAAAATAAAATAAAATTTGGATTTTTTCTAAGTACAAAATCGAGAGAGGCTAAAAATCACCTCTTTTTCCTTCTCTCGATCAGCCACTTAGAAAAAAAACGGAAAAAAAAAAAAAAAAATTTGGATTTTTTCTAAGTACAAAATCGAGAGAGGCTAAAAATCACCTCTTTTTCCTTTTCTCGATCAGACACTTAGAAAAAAACGGAAAAAAAATAAAATAAAATTTGGATTTTTTCTAAGTACAAAATCGAGAGAGGCTAAAAATCACCTCTTTTTCCTTCTCTCGATCAGACACTTAGAAAGAAAACGGAAAAAAAAAAAAAAAAAAATTGGATTTTTTCTAAGTACAAAATCGAGAGTGGCTAAAAATCACCTCTTTTTCCTTCTCTCGATCAGACACTTAGAAAAAAAACGGAAAAAAAAAAAAAAAAAAAATTGGATTTTTTCTAAGTACAAAATCGAGAGTGGCTAAAAATCACCTCTTTTTCTTTTCTCGATCAGACACTTAGAAAAAAAACGGAAAAAAAAAAAAAAAAAAATTGGATTTTTTCTAAGTACAAAATCGAGAGTGGCTAAAAATCACCTCTTTTTCCTTCTCTCGATCAGACACTTAGAAAAAAAATGAAAAAAAAAAAAAAAAAATTGGATTTTTTCTAAGTACAAAATCGAGAGAGGCTAAAAATCACCTCTTTTTCCTTCTCTCGATCAGACACTTAGAAAAAAAACGGAAAAAAAAAAAAAAAAATTTGGATTTTTTGTAAGTACAAAATCGAGAGTGGCTAAAAATCACCTCTTTTTCCTTCTCTCGATCAGACACTTAGAAAAAAAACGGAAAAAAAAAAAAAAAAAAATTTGGATTTTTTCTAAGTACAAAATCGAGAGAGGCTAAAAATCACCTCTTTTTCATTTTCTCGATCAGACACTTAGAAAAAAAACGGAAAAAAAAAATTTGGATTTTTTCTAAGTACAAAATCGAGAGTGGCTAAAAATCACCTCTTTTTCCTTCTCTCGATCAGACACTTAGAAAAAAAACGGAAAAAAAAAAAAAAAAATTTGGATTTTTTCTAAGTACAAAATCGAGAGAGGCTAAAAATCACCTCTTTTTCCTTCTCTCGATCAGACACTTAGAAAAAAAACGGGAAAAAAAAAAAAAAAAAATTGGATTTTTTCTAAGTACAAAATCGAGAGTGGCTAAAAATCACCTCTTTTTCCTTCTCTCGATCAGACACTTAGAAAAAAAACGGAAAAAAAAAAAAAAAAAATTGGATTTTTTCTAAGTACAAAATCGAGAGTGGCTAAAAATCACCTCTTTTTCCTTCTCTCGATCAGACACTTAGAAAAAAAAATGAAAAAAAAAAAAAAAAATTTGGATTTTTTCTAAGTACAAAATCGAGAGTGGCTAAAAATCACCTCTTTTTCCTTCTCTCGATCAGACACTTAGAAAAAAAACAGAAAAAAAAAAAAATAAATTTGGATTTTTTCTAAGTACAAAATCGAGAGAGGCTAAAAATCACCTCTTTTTCCTTCTCTCGATCAGACACTTAGAAAAAAAACGAAAAAAAAAAAAAAAAAATTTGGATTTTTTCTAAGTACAAAATCGAGAGAGGCTAAAATCACCTCTTTTTCCTTCTCTCGATCAGACACTTAGAAAAAAAACGGAAAAAAAAAAAAAAAAAATTTGGATTTTTTCTAAGTACAAAATCGAGAGAGGCTAAAAATCACCTCTTTTTCCTTCTCTCGATCAGACACTTAGAAAAAAAACGGAAAAAAAAATAAAAAAAATTTGGATTTTTTCTAAGTACAAAATCGAGAGTGGCTAAAATCACCTCTTTTTCCTTCTCTCGATCAGACACTTAGAAAAAAAAATGAAAAAAAAAAAAAAAAATTTGATTTTTTCTAAGTACAAAATCGAGAGAGGCAAAAATCACCTCTTTTTCCTTCTCTCGATCAGACACTTAGAAAAAAAAATGGAAAAAAAAAAAAAAAAATTTGGATTTTTTCTAAGTACAAAATCGAGAGTGGCTAAAAATCACCTCTTTTTCCTTCTCTCGATCAGACACTTAGAAAAAAAACGGAAAAAAAAAAAAAAATTTGGATTTTTTCTAAGTACAAAATCGAGAGAGGCTAAAAATCACCTCTTTTTCCTTTTCTCGATCAGACACTTAGAAAAAAAACGGAAAAAAAAAAAAAAAAATTTGGATTTTTTCTAAGTACAAAATCGAGAGAGGCTAAAAATCACCTCTATCGAGAGAGGCTAAAAATCACCTCTTTTTCCTTTTCTCGATCAGACACTTAGAAAAAAAACGGAAAAAAAATAAAATAAAATTTGGATTTTTTCTAAGTACAAAATCGAGAGAGGCTAAAAATCACCTCTTTTTCCTTCTCTCGATCAGACACTTAGAAAAAAAACGGAAAAAAAAAAAAAAAAAATTTGGATTTTTTCTAAGTACAAAATCGAGAGAGGCTAAAAATCACCTCTTTTTCCTTCTCTCGATCAGACACTTAGAAAGAAAACGGAAAAAAAAAAAAAAAAAAATTGGATTTTTTCTAAGTACAAAATCGAGAGTGGCTAAAAATCACCTCTTTTTCCTTCTCTCGATCAGACACTTAGAAAAAAAACGGAAAAAAAAAAAAAAAAAAATTGGATTTTTTCTAAGTACAAAATCGAGAGTGGCTAAAAATCACCTCTTTTTCTTTTCTCGATCAGACACTTAGAAAAAAAACGGAAAAAAAAAAATAAAAAAATTGGATTTTTTCTAAGTACAAAATCGAGAGTGGCTAAAAATCACCTCTTTTTCCTTCTCTCGATCAGACACTTAGAAAAAAAATGAAAAAAAAAAAAAAAAAATTGGATTTTTTCTAAGTACAAAATCGAGAGAGGCTAAAAATCACCTCTTTTTCCTTCTCTCGATCAGACACTTAGAAAAAAAACGGAAAAAAAAAAAAAAAAAAATTGGATTTTTTGTAAGTACAAAATCGAGAGTGGCTAAAAATCACCTCTTTTTCCTTCTCTCGATCAGACACTTAGAAAAAAAACGGAAAAAAAAAAAAAAAAAAATTTGGATTTTTTCTAAGTACAAAATCGAGAGAGGCTAAAAATCACCTCTTTTTCATTTTCTCGATCAGACACTTAGAAAAAAAACGGAAAAAAAAAATTTGGATTTTTTCTAAGTACAAAATCGAGAGTGGCTAAAAATCACCTCTTTTTCCTTCTCTCGATCAGACACTTAGAAAAAAAACGGAAAAAAAAAAAAAAAATTTGGATTTTTTCTAAGTACAAAATCGAGAGAGGCTAAAAATCACCTCTTTTTCCTTCTCTCGATCAGACACTTAGAAAAAAAACGGGAAAAAAAAAAAAAAAAATTTGGATTTTTTCTAAGTACAAAATCGAGAGTGGCTAAAAATCACCTCTTTTTCCTTCTCTCGATCAGACACTTAGAAAAAAAACGGAAAAAAAAAAAAAAAAAAATTGGATTTTTTCTAAGTACAAAATCGAGAGTGGCTAAAAATCACCTCTTTTTCCTTCTCTCGATCAGACACTTAGAAAAAAAAATGAAAAAAAAAAAAAAAAATTTGGATTTTTTCCAAGTACAAAATCGAGAGTGGCTAAAAATCACCTCTTTTTCCTTCTCTCGATCAGACACTTAGAAAAAAAACAGAAAAAAAAAAAAAAAAAATTTGGATTTTTTCTAAGTACAAAATCGAGAGAGGCTAAAAATCACCTCTTTTTCCTTCTCTCGATCAGACACTTAGAAAAAAAACGGAAAAAAAAAAAAAAAAAAAATTTGGATTTTTTCTAAGTACAAAATCGAGAGAGGCTAAAAATCACCTCTTTTTCCTTCTCTCGATCAGACACTTAGAAAAAAAACGGAAAAAAAAAAAATAAAATTTGGATTTTTTCTAAGTACAAAATCGAGAGAGGCTAAAAATCACCTCTTTTTCCTTCTCTCGATCAGACACTTAGAAAAAAAACGGGAAAAAAAAAAAAAAAAATTTGGATTTTTTCTAAGTACAAAATCGAGAGTGGCTAAAAATCACCTCTTTTTCCTTCTCTCGATCAGACACTTAGAAAAAAAACGGAAAAAAAAAAAAAAAAAATTGGATTTTTTCTAAGTACAAAATCGAGAGTGGCTAAAAATCACCTCTTTTTCCTTCTCTCGATCAGACACTTAGAAAAAAAAATGAAAAAAAAAAAAAAAAATTTGGATTTTTTCTAAGTACAAAATCGAGAGTGGCTAAAAATCACCTCTTTTTCCTTCTCTCGATCAGACACTTAGAAAAAAAACAGAAAAAAAAAAAAAAAAATTTGGATTTTTTCTAAGTACAAAATCGAGAGAGGCTAAAAATCACCTCTTTTTCCTTCTCTCGATCAGACACTTAGAAAAAAAACGGAAAAAAAAAAAAAAAAAAATTTGGATTTTTTCTAAGTACAAAATCGAGAGAGGCTAAAAATCACCTCTTTTTCCTTCTCTCGATCAGACACTTAGAAAAAAAACGGAAAAAAAAAAAAAAAAATTTGGATTTTTTCTAAGTACAAAATCGAGAGAGGCTAAAAATCACCTCTTTTTCCTTCTCTCGATCAGACACTTAGAAAAAAAACGGGAAAAAAAAAAAAAAAAATTCGGATTTTTTCTAAGTACAAAATCGAGAGTGGCTAAAAATCACCTCTTTTTCCTTCTCTCGATCAGACACTTAGAAAAAAAACGGAAAAAAAAAAAAAAAAAAATTGGATTTTTTCTAAGTACAAAATCGAGAGTGGCTAAAAATCACCTCTTTTTCCTTCTCTCGATCAGACACTTAGAAAAAAAAATGAAAAAAAAAAAAAAAAATTTGGATTTTTTCTAAGTACAAAATCGAGAGTGGCTAAAAATCACCTCTTTTTCCTTCTCTCGATCAGACACTTAGAAAAAAAACAGAAAAAAAAAAAAAAAAAAATTTGGATTTTTTCTAAGTACAAAATCGAGAGAGGCTAAAAATCACCTCTTTTTCCTTCTCTCGATCAGACACTTAGAAAAAAAACGGAAAAAAAAAAAAAAAATTTGGATTTTTTCTAAGTACAAAATCGAGAGAGGCTAAAAATCACCTCTTTTTCCTTCTCTCGATCAGACACTTAGAAAAAAAACGGAAAAAAAAAAAAAAAAAATTTGGATTTTTTCTAAGTACAAAATCGAGAGAGGCTAAAAATCCCCTCTTTTTCCTTCTCTCGATCAGACACTTAGAAAAAAAACGGAAAAAAAAATAAAAAAAATTTGGATTTTTTCTAAGTACAAAATCGAGAGTGGCTAAAAATCACCTCTTTTTCCTTCTCTCGATCAGACACTTAGAAAAAAAAATGAAAAAAAAAAAAAAAAAAAATTGATTTTTTCTAAGTACAAAATCGAGAGAGGCAAAAATCACCTCTTTTTCCTTCTCTCGATCAGACACTTAGAAAAAAAAATGGAAAAAAAAAAAAAAAAAATTTGGATTTTTTCTAAGTACAAAATCGAGAGTGGCTAAAAATCACCTCTTTTTCCTTCTCTCGATCAGACACTTAGAAAAAAAACGGAAAAAAAAAAAAAAAATTTGGATTATTTCTAAGTACAAAATCGAGAGAGGCTAAAAATCACCTCTTTTTCCTTTTCTCGATCAGACACTTAGAAAAAAAACGGAAAAAAAAAAAAATAAAATTTGGATTTTTTCTAAGTACAAAATCGAGAGAGGCTAAAAATCACCTCTTTTTCCTTCTCTCGATCAGACACTTAGAAAAAAAACGGAAAAAAAAAAAAAAAAAAATTTGGATTTTTTCTAAGTACAAAATCGAGAGAGGCTAAAAATCACCTCTTTTTCCTTTTCTCGATCAGACACTTAGAAAAAAAAACGGAAAAAAAATAAAATAAAATTTGGATTTTTTCTAAGTACAAAATCGAGAGAGGCTAAAAATCACCTCTTTTTCCTTCTCTCGATCAGACACTTAGAAAAAAAACGGAAAAAAAAAAAAAAAAAATTTGGATTTTTTCTAAGTACAAAATCGAGAGAGGCTAAAAATCACCTCTTTTTCCTTCTCTCGATCAGACACTTAGAAAGAAAACGGAAAAAAAAAAAAAAAAAAATTGGATTTTTTCTAAGTACAAAATCGAGAGTGGCTAAAAATCACCTCTTTTTCCTTCTCTCGATCAGACACTTAGAAAAAAAACGGAAAAAAAAAAAAAAAAAAAATTGGATTTTTTCTAAGTACAAAATCGAGAGTGGCTAAAAATCACCTCTTTTTCTTTTCTCGATCAGACACTTAGAAAAAAAACGGAAAAAAAAAAATAAAAAAATTGGATTTTTTCTAAGTACAAAATCGAGAGTGGCTAAAAATCACCTCTTTTTCCTTCTCTCGATCAGACACTTAGAAAAAAAATGAAAAAAAAAAAAAAAAAATTGGATTTTTTCTAAGTACAAAATCGAGAGAGGCTAAAAATCACCTCTTTTTCCTTCTCTCGATCAGACACTTAGAAAAAAAACGGAAAAAAAAAAAAAAAAAATTTGGATTTTTTGTAAGTACAAAATCGAGAGTGGCTAAAAATCACCTCTTTTTCCTTCTCTCGATCAGACACTTAGAAAAAAAAACGGAAAAAAAAAAAAAAAAAAAAATTTGGATTTTTTCTAAGTACAAAATCGAGAGAGGCTAAAAATCACCTCTTTTTCATTTTCTCGATCAGACACTTAGAAAAAAAAACGGAAAAAAAAATTTGGATTTTTTCTAAGTACAAAATCGAGAGTGGCTAAAAATCACCTCTTTTTCCTTCTCTCGATCAGACACTTAGAAAAAAAACGGAAAAAAAAAAAAAAAAATTTGGATTTTTTCTAAGTACAAAATCGAGAGAGGCTAAAAATCACCTCTTTTTCCTTCTCTCGATCAGACACTTAGAAAAAAAACGGGAAAAAAAAAAAAAAAAAATTTGGATTTTTTCTAAGTACAAAATCGAGAGTGGCTAAAAATCACCTCTTTTTCCTTCTCTCGATCAGACACTAAGAAAAAAAAACGGAAAAAAAAAAAAAAAAAAAATTGGATTTTTTCTAAGTACAAAATCGAGAGTGGCTAAAAATCACCTCTTTTTCCTTCTCTCGATCAGACACTTAGAAAAAAAAATGAAAAAAAAAAATAAAAATTTGGATTTTTTCTAAGTACAAAATCGAGAGTGGCTAAAAATCACCTCTTTTTCCTTCTCTCGATCAGACACTTAGAAAAAAAACAGAAAAAAAAAAAAAAAAAATTTGGATTTTTTCTAAGTACAAAATCGAGAGAGGCTAAAAATCACCTCTTTTTCCTTCTCTCGATCAGACACTTAGAAAAAAAACGGAAAAAAAAAAAAAAAAAAATTTGGATTTTTTCTAAGTACAAAATCGAGAGAGGCTAAAAATCACCTCTTTTTCCTTCTCTCGATCAGACACTTAGAAAAAAAACGGAAAAAAAAAAAAAAAAAATTTGGATTTTTTCTAAGTACAAAATCGAGAGAGGCTAAAAATCACTTCTTTTTCCTTCTCTCGATCAGACACTTAGAAAAAAAACGGAAAAAAAAATAAAAAAAAATTTGGATTTTTTCTAAGTACAAAATCGAGAGTGGCTAAAAATCACCTCTTTTTCCTTCTCTCGATCAGACACTTAGAAAAAAAATGAAAAAAAAAAAAAAAAAATTTGATTTTTTCTAAGTACAAAATCGAGAGAGGCAAAAAATCACCTCTTTTTCCTTCTCTCGATCAGACACTTAGAAAAAAAAAATGGAAAAAAAAAAAAAAAAAATTTGGATTTTTTCTAAGTACAAAATCGAGAGTGGCTAAAAATCACCTCTTTTTCCTTCTCTCGATCAGACACTTAGAAAAAAAAACGGAAAAAAAAAAAAAAAAAATTGGATTTTTTCTAAGTACAAAATCGAGAGAGGCTAAAAATCACCTCTTTTTCCTTTTCTCGATCAGACACTTAGAAAAAAAAATGAAAAAAAAAAAAAAAAATTTGGATTTTTTCTAAGTACAAAATCGAGAGTGGCTAAAAATCACCTCTTTTTCCTTCTCTCGATCAGACACTTAGAAAAAAAACAGAAAAAAAAAAAAAAAAAAATTGGATTTTTTCTAAGTACAAAATCGAGAGAGGCTAAAAATCACCTCTTTTTCCTTCTCTCGATCAGACACTTAGAAAAAAAAACGGAAAAAAAAAAAAAAAAAAAATTTGGATTTTTTCTAAGTACAAAATCGAGAGAGGCTAAAAATCACCTCTTTTTCCTTCTCTCGATCAGACACTTAGAAAAAAAACGGAAAAAAAAAAAAAAAAAATTTGGATTTTTTCTAAGTACAAAATCGAGAGAGGCTAAAAATCACCTCTTTTTCCTTCTCTCGATCAGACACTTAGAAAAAAAACGGGAAAAAAAAAAAAAAAAATTGGATTTTTTCTAAGTACAAAATCGAGAGTGGCTAAAAATCACCTCTTTTTCCTTCTCTCGATCAGACACTTAGAAAAAAAAACGGAAAAAAAAAAAAAAAAAAAATTGGATTTTTTCTAAGTACAAAATCGAGAGTGGCTAAAAATCACCTCTTTTTCCTTCTCTCGATCAGACACTTCGAAAAAAAAATGAAAAAAAAAAAAAAAAATTTGGATTTTTTTCTAAGTACAAAATCGAGAGTGGCTAAAAATCACCTCTTTTTCCTTCTCTCGATCAGACACTTAGAAAAAAAACAGAAAAAAAAAAAAAAAAAATTTGGATTTTTTCTAAGTACAAAATCGAGAGAGGCTAAAAATCACCTCTTTTTCCTTCTCTCGATCAGACACTTAGAAAAAAAACGGAAAAAAAAAAAAAAAAAAAATTTGGATTTTTTCTAAGTACAAAATCGAGAGAGGCTAAAAATCACCTCTTTTTCCTTCTCTCGATCAGACACTTAGAAAAAAAACGGAAAAAAAAAAAAAAAAAATTTGGATTTTTTCTAAGTACAAAATCGAGAGAGGCTAAAAATCACCTCTTTTTCCTTCTCTCGATCAGACACTTAGAAAAAAAACGGGAAAAAAAAAAAAAAAAATTTGGATTTTTTCTAAGTACAAAATCGAGAGTGGCTAAAAATCACCTCTTTTTCCTTCTCTCGATCAGACACTTAGAAAAAAAACGGAAAAAAAAAAAAAAAAAAATTGGATTTTTTCTAAGTACAAAATCGAGAGTGGCTAAAAATCACCTCTTTTTCCTTCTCTCGATCAGACACTTAGAAAAAAAAATGAAAAAAAAAAAAAAAAAATTTGGATTTTTTCTAAGTACAAAATCGAGAGTGGCTAAAAATCACCTCTTTTTCCTTCTCTCGATCAGACACTTAGAAAAAAAACAGAAAAAAAAAAAAAAAAAATTTGGATTTTTTCTAAGTACAAAATCGAGAGAGGCTAAAAATCACCTCTTTTTCCTTCTCTCGATCAGACACTTAGAAAAAAAAACGGAAAAAAAAAAAAAAAAAATTTGGATTTTTTCTAAGTACAAAATCGAGAGAGGCTAAAAATCACCTCTTTTTCCTTCTCTCGATCAGACACTTAGAAAAAAAAACGGAAAAAAAAAAAAAAAAAATTTGGATTTTTTCTAAGTACAAAATCGAGAGAGGCTAAAAATCACCTCTTTTTCCTTCTCTCGATCAGACACTTAGAAAAAAAACGGAAAAAAAAATAAAAAAAAATTTGGATTTTTTCTAAGTACAAAATCGAGAGTGGCTAAAAATCACCTCTTTTTCCTTCTCTCGATCAGACACTTAGAAAAAAAAAATGGAAAAAAAAAAAAAAAAATTTGATTTTTTCTAAGTACAAAATCGAGAGAGGCAAAAATCACCTCTTTTTCCTTCTCTCGATCAGACACTTAGAAAAAAAAATGGAAAAAAAAAAAAAAAAAATTTGGATTTTTTCTAAGTACAAAATCGAGAGTGGCTAAAAATCACCTCTTTTTCCTTCTCTCGATCAGACACTTAGAAAAAAAACGGAAAAAAAAAAAAAAAAATTTGGATTATTTCTAAGTACAAAAATCGAGAGAGGCTAAAAATCACCTCTTTTTCCTTTTCTCGATCAGACACTTAGAAAAAAAAACGGAAAAAAAAAAAAAATAAAATTTGGATTTTTTCTAAGTACAAAATCGAGAGAGGCTAAAAATCACCTCTTTTTCCTTCTCTCGATCAGACACTTAGAAAAAAAACGGAAAAAAAAAAAAAAAAATTTGGATTTTTTCTAAGTACAAAATCGAGAGAGGCTAAAAATCACCTCTTTTTCCTTCTCTCGATCAGACACTTAGAAAA
This sequence comes from Entelurus aequoreus, assembly GCF_033978785.1. Taxonomy (NCBI): domain Eukaryota; kingdom Metazoa; phylum Chordata; class Actinopteri; order Syngnathiformes; family Syngnathidae; genus Entelurus; species Entelurus aequoreus. The sequence continues at coordinate 54,717,457 of NC_084742.1, forward strand.
AAAACGGGAAAAAAAAAAAAAAAATTTGGATTTTTTCTAAGTACAAAATCGAGAGTGGCTAAAAATCACCTCTTTTTCCTTCTCTCGATCAGACACTAAGAAAAAAAAACGGAAAAAAAAAAAAAAAAAAATTGGATTTTTTCTAAGTACAAAATCGAGAGTGGCTAAAAATCACCTCTTTTTCCTTCTCTCGATCAGACACTTAGAAAAAAAAATGAAAAAAAAAAAATAAAAATTTGGATTTTTTCTAAGTACAAAATCGAGAGTGGCTAAAAATCACCTCTTTTTCCTTCTCTCGATCAGACACTTAGAAAAAAAACAGAAAAAAAAAAAAAAAAAATTTGGATTTTTTCTAAGTACAAAATCGAGAGAGGCTAAAAATCACCTCTTTTTCCTTCTCTCGATCAGACACTTAGAAAAAAAACGGAAAAAAAAAAAAAAAAAAAATTTGGATTTTTTCTAAGTACAAAATCGAGAGAGGCTAAAAATCACCTCTTTTTCCTTCTCTCGATCAGACACTTAGAAAAAAAACGGAAAAAAAAAAAAAAAAAAATTTGGATTTTTTCTAAGTACAAAATCGAGAGAGGCTAAAAATCACTTCTTTTTCCTTCTCTCGATCAGACACTTAGAAAAAAAACGGAAAAAAAAATAAAAAAAATTTGGATTTTTTCTAAGTACAAAATCGAGAGTGGCTAAAAATCACCTCTTTTTCCTTCTCTCGATCAGACACTTAGAAAAAAAATGAAAAAAAAAAAAAAAAAATTTGATTTTTTCTAAGTACAAAATCGAGAGAGGCAAAAATCACCTCTTTTTCCTTCTCTCGATCAGACACTTAGAAAAAAAAATGGAAAAAAAAAAAAAAAAAATTTGGATTTTTTCTAAGTACAAAATCGAGAGTGGCTAAAAATCACCTCTTTTTCCTTCTCTCGATCAGACACTTAGAAAAAAAACGGAAAAAAAAAAAAAAAAATTGGATTTTTTCTAAGTACAAAATCGAGAGAGGCTAAAAATCACCTCTTTTTCCTTTTCTCGATCAGACACTTAGAAAAAAAAATGAAAAAAAAAAACAAAATTTGGATTTTTTCTAAGTACAAAATCGAGAGTGGCTAAAAATCACCTCTTTTTCCTTCTCTCGATCAGACACTTAGAAAAAAAACAGAAAAAAAAAAAAAAAAAAATTGGATTTTTTGTAAGTACAAAATCGAGAGAGGCTAAAAATCACCTCTTTTTCCTTCTCTCGATCAGACACTTAGAAAAAAAAACGGAAAAAAAAAAAAAAAAAAAATTTGGATTTTTTCTAAGTACAAAATCGAGAGAGGCTAAAAATCACCTCTTTTTCCTTCTCTCGATCAGACACTTAGAAAAAAAAACGGAAAAAAAAAAAAAAAAATTTGGATTTTTTCTAAGTACAAAATCGAGAGAGGCTAAAAATCACCTCTTTTTCCTTCTCTCGATCAGACACTTAGAAAAAAAACGGGAAAAAAAAAAAAAAAAATTTGGATTTTTTCTAAGTACAAAATCGAGAGTGGCTAAAAATCACCTCTTTTTCCTTCTCTCGATCAGACACTTAGAAAAAAAACGGAAAAAAAAAAAAAAAAAAATTGGATTTTTTCTAAGTACAAAATCGAGAGTGGCTAAAAATCACCTCTTTTTCCTTCTCTCGATCAGACACTTAGAAAAAAAAAAGAAAAAAAAAAAATACATTTGGATTTTTTCTAAGTACAAAATCGAGAGTGGCTAAAAATCACCTCTTTTTCCTTCTCTCGATCAGACACTTAGAAAAAAAACAGAAAAAAAAAAAAAAAAATTTGGATTTTTTCTAAGTACAAAATCGAGAGAGGCTAAAAATCACCTCTTTTTCCTTCTCTCGATCAGACACTTAGAAAAAAAACGGAAAAAAAAAAAAAAAAAAATTTGGATTTTTTCTAAGTACAAAATCGAGAGAGGCTAAAAATCACCTCTTTTTCCTTCTCTCGATCAGACACTTAGAAAAAAAACGGAAAAAAAAAAAAAAAAAATTTGGATTTTTTCTAAGTACAAAATCGAGAGAGGCTAAAAATCACCTCTTTTTCCTTCTCTCGATCAGACACTTAGAAAAAAAACGGGAAAAAAAAAAAAAAAAAATTTGGATTTTTTCTAAGTACAAAATCGAGAGTGGCTAAAAATCACCTCTTTTTCCTTCTCTCGATCAGACACTTAGAAAAAAAACGGAAAAAAAAAAAAAAAAAAATTGGATTTTTTCTAAGTACAAAATCGAGAGTGGCTAAAAATCACCTCTTTTTCCTTCTCTCGATCAGACACTTAGAAAAAAAAATGAAAAAAAAAAAAAAAAATTTGGATTTTTTCTAAGTACAAAATCGAGAGTGGCTAAAAATCACCTCTTTTTCCTTCTCTCGATCAGACACTTAGAAAAAAAACAGAAAAAAAAAAAAAAAAAATTTGGATTTTTTCTAAGTACAAAATCGAGAGAGGCTAAAAATCACCTCTTTTTCCTTCTCTCGATCAGACACTTAGAAAAAAAACGGAAAAAAAAAAAAAAAAAATTGGATTTTTTCTAAGTACAAAATCGAGAGAGGCTAAAAATCACCTCTTTTTCCTTCTCTCGATCAGACACTTAGAAAAAAAACGGAAAAAAAAAAAAAAAAAATTTGGATTTTTTCTAAGTACAAAATCGAGAGAGGCTAAAAATCACCTCTTTTTCCTTCTCTCGATCAGACACTTAGAAAAAAAACGGAAAAAAAAATAAAAAAAAATTGGATTTTTTCTAAGTACAAAATCGAGAGTGGCTAAAAATCACCTCTTTTTCCTTCTCTCGATCAGACACTTAGAAAAAAAAATGAAAAAAAAAAAAAAAAAATTTGATTTTTTCTAAGTACAAAATCGAGAGAGGCAAAAATCACCTCTTTTTCCTTCTCTCGATCAGACACTTAGAAAAAAAAATGGAAAAAAAAAAAAAAAAAATTTGGATTTTTTCTAAGTACAAAATCGAGAGTGGCTAAAAATCACCTCTTTTTCCTTCTCTCGATCAGACACTTAGAAAAAAAACGGAAAAAAAAAAAAAAAATTTGGATTATTTCTAAGTACAAAATCGAGAGAGGCTAAAAATCACCTCTTTTTCCTTTTCTCGATCAGACACTTAGAAAAAAAACGGAAAAAAAAAAAAATAAAATTTGGATTTTTTCTAAGTACAAAATCGAGAGAGGCTAAAAATCACCTCTTTTTCCTTCTCTCGATCAGACACTTAGAAAAAAAACGGAAAAAAAAAAAAAAAAATTTGGATTTTTTCTAAGTACAAAATCGAGAGAGGCTAAAAATCACCTCTTTTTCCTTTTCTCGATCAGACACTTAGAAAAAAAACGGAAAAAAAATAAAATAAAATTTGGATTTTTTCTAAGTACAAAATCAAGAGAGGCTAAAAATCACCTCTTTTTCCTTCTCTCGATCAGACACTTAGAAAAAAAACGGAAAAAAAAAAAAAAAAAATTTGGATTTTTTCTAAGTACAAAATCGAGAGAGGCTAAAAATCACCTCTTTTTCCTTCTCTCGATCAGACACTTAGAAAGAAAACGGAAAAAAAAAAAAAAAAAAATTGGATTTTTTCTAAGTACAAAATCGAGAGTGGCTAAAAATCACCTCTTTTTCCTTCTCTCGATCAGACACTTAGAAAAAAAACGGAAAAAAAAAAAAAAAAAATTGGATTTTTTCTAAGTACAAAATCGAGAGTGGCTAAAAATCACCTCTTTTTCTTTTCTCGATCAGACACTTAGAAAAAAAACGGAAAAAAAAAAATAAAAAAATTGGATTTTTTCTAAGTACAAAATCGAGAGTGGCTAAAAATCACCTCTTTTTCCTTCTCTCGATCAGACACTTAGAAAAAAAATGAAAAAAAAAAAAAAAAAATTGGATTTTTTCTAAGTACAAAATCGAGAGAGGCTAAAAATCACTTCTTTTTCCTTCTCTCGATCAGACACTTAGAAAAAAAACGGAAAAAAAAAAAAAAAAAATTTGGATTTTTTGTAAGTACAAAATCGAGAGTGGCTAAAAATCACCTCTTTTTCCTTCTCTCGATCAGACACTTAGAAAAAAAACGGAAAAAAAAAAAAAAAAATATTTGGATTTTTTCTAAGTACAAAATCGAGAGAGGCTAAAAATCACCTCTTTTTCATTTTCTCGATCAGACACTTAGAAAAAAAACGGAAAAAAAAAATTTGGATTTTTTCTAAGTACAAAATCGAGAGTGGCTAAAAATCACCTCTTTTTCCTTCTCTCGATCAGACACTTAGAAAAAAAACGGAAAAAAAAAAAAAAAAAATTGGATTTTTTCTAAGTACAAAATCGAGAGAGGCTAAAAATCACCTCTTTTTCCTTCTCTCGATCAGACACTTAGAAAAAAAACGGGAAAAAAAAAAAAAAAAAATTGGATTTTTTCTAAGTACAAAATCGAGAGTGGCTAAAAATCACCTCTTTTTCCTTCTCTCGATCAGACACTTAGAAAAAAAACGGAAAAAAAAAAAAAAAAAATTGGATTTTTTCTAAGTACAAAATCCAGAGTGGCTAAAAATCACCTCTTTTTCCTTCTCTCGATCAGACACTTAGAAAAAAAAATGAAAAAAAAAAAAAAAAATTTGGATTTTTTCTAAGTACAAAATCGAGAGTGGCTAAAAATCACCTCTTTTTCCTTCTCTCGATCAGACACTTAGAAAAAAAACAGAAAAAAAAAAAAAAAAAATTTGGATTTTTTCTAAGTACAAAATCGAGAGAGGCTAAAAATCACCTCTTTTTCCTTCTCTCGATCAGACACTTAGAAAAAAAACGGAAAAAAAAATAAAATAAAATTTGGATTTTTTCTAAGTACAAAATCGAGAGAGGCTAAAAATCACCTCTTTTTCCTTCTCTCGATCAGACACTTAGAAAAAAAACGGAAAAAAAAAAAAAAAAAATTTGGATTTTTTCTAAGTACAAAATCGAGAGAGGCTAAAAATCACTTCTTTTTCCTTCTCTCGATCAGACACTTAGAAAAAAAACGGAAAAAAAAATAAAAAAAATTTGGATTTTTTCTAAGTACAAAATCGAGAGTGGCTAAAAATCACCTCTTTTTCCTTCTCTCGATCAGACACTTAGAAAAAAAATGAAAAAAAAAAAAAAAAAAATTTGATTTTTTCTAAGTACAAAATCGAGAGAGGCAAAAATCACCTCTTTTTCCTTCTCTCGATCAGACACTTAGAAAAAAAAATGGAAAAAAAAAAAAAAAAAATTTGGATTTTTTCTAAGTACAAAATCGAGAGTGGCTAAAAATCACCTCTTTTTCCTTCTCTCGATCAGACACTTAGAAAAAAAACGGAAAAAAAAAAAAAAAAATTGGATTTTTTCTAAGTACAAAATCGAGAGAGGCTAAAAATCACCTCTTTTTCCTTTTCTCGATCAGACACTTAGAAAAAAAAATGAAAAAAAAAAAAAAAAATTTGGATTTTTTCTAAGTACAAAATCGAGAGTGGCTAAAAATCACCTCTTTTTCCTTCTCTCGATCAGACACTTAGAAAAAAAACAGAAAAAAAAAAAAAAAAAATTTGGATTTTTTCTAAGTACAAAATCGAGAGAGGCTAAAAATCACCTCTTTTTCCTTCTCTCGATCAGACACTTAGAAAAAAAACGGAAAAAAAAAAAAAAAAAATTTGGATTTTTTCTAAGTACAAAATCGAGAGAGGCTAAAAATCACCTCTTTTTCCTTCTCTCGATCAGACACTTAGAAAAAAAACGGAAAAAAAAAAAAAAAAAAATTTGGATTTTTTCTAAGTACAAAATCGAGAGAGGCTAAAAATCACCTCTTTTTCCTTCTCTCGATCAGACACTTTAGAAAAAAAACGGAAAAAAAAATAAAAAAAATTTGGATTTTTTCTAAGTACAAAATCGAGAGTGGCTAAAAATCACCTCTTTTTCCTTCTCTCGATCAGACACTTAGAAAAAAAAATGAAAAAAAAAAAAAAAAAATTTGATTTTTTCTAAGTACAAAATCGAGAGAGGCAAAAATCACCTCTTTTTCCTTCTCTCGATCAGACACTTAGAAAAAAAAATGGAAAAAAAAAAAAAAAAAATTTGGATTTTTTCTAAGTACAAAATCGAGAGTGGCTAAAAATCACCTCTTTTTCCTTCTCTCGATCAGACACTTAGAAAAAAAACGGAAAAAAAAAAAAAAAATTTGGATTTTTTCTAAGTACAAAATCGAGAGAGGCTAAAAATCACCTCTTTTTCCTTTTCTCGATCAGACACTTAGAAAAAAAACGGAAAAAAAAAAAAATAAAATTTGGATTTTTTCTAAGTACAAAATCGAGAGAGGCTAAAAATCACCTCTTTTTCCTTCTCTCGATCAGACACTTAGAAAAAAAACGGAAAAAAAAAAAAAAAAAATTTGGATTTTTTCTAAGTACAAAATCGAGAGAGGCTAAAAATCACCTCTTTTTCCTTCTCTCGATCAGACACTTAGAAAGAAAACGGAAAAAAAAAAAAAAAAAATTTGGATTTTTTCTAAGTACAAAATCGAGAGTGGCTAAAAATCACCTCTTTTTCCTTCTCTCGATCAGACACTTAGAAAAAAAACGGGAAAAAAAAAAAAAAAAATTGGATTTTTTCTAAGTACAAAATCGAGAGTGGCTAAAAATCACCTCTTTTTCCTTTTCTCGATCAGACACTTAGAAAAAAAACGGAAAAAAAAAATAAAAAATTTGGATTTTTTCTAAGTACAAAATCGAGAGTGGCTAAAAATCACCTCTTTTTCCTTCTCTCGATCAGACACTTAGAAAAAAAAATGAAAAAAAAAAAAAAAAAATTGGATTTTTTCTAAGTACAAAATCGAGAGAGGCTAAAAATCACCTCTTTTTCCTTCTCTCGATCAGACACTTAGAAAAAAAAACGGAAAAAAAAAAAAAATAAAATTTGGATTTTTTCTAAGTACAAAATCGAGAGAGGCTAAAAATCACCTCTTTTTCCTTCTCTCGATCAGACACTTAGAAAAAAAACGGAAAAAAAAAAAAAAAAAATTTGGATTTTTTCTAAGTACAAAATCGAGAGAGGCTAAAAATCACTTCTTTTTCCTTCTCTCGATCAGACACTTAGAAAAAAAACGGAAAAAAAAATAAAAAAAATTTGGATTTTTTCTAAGTACAAAATCGAGAGTGGCTAAAAATCACCTCTTTTTCCTTCTCTCGATCAGACACTTAGAAAAAAAATGAAAAAAAAAAAAAAAAAATTTGATTTTTTCTAAGTACAAAATCGAGAGAGGCAAAAATCACCTCTTTTTCCTTCTCTCGATCAGACACTTAGAAAAAAAAATGGAAAAAAAAAAAAAAAAAATTTGGATTTTTTCTAAGTACAAAATCGAGAGTGGCTAAAAATCACCTCTTTTTCCTTCTCTCGATCAGACACTTAGAAAAAAAACGGAAAAAAAAAAAAAAAAAATTGGATTTTTTCTAAGTACAAAATCGAGAGAGGCTAAAAATCACCTCTTTTTCCTTTTCTCGATCAGACACTTAGAAAAAAAAATGAAAAAAAAAAAAAAAAATTTGGATTTTTTCTAAGTACAAAATCGAGAGTGGCTAAAAATCACCTCTTTTTCCTTCTCTCGATCAGACACTTAGAAAAAAAACAGAAAAAAAAAAAAAAAAAATTTGGATTTTTTCTAAGTACAAAATCGAGAGAGGCTAAAAATCACCTCTTTTTCCTTCTCTCGATCAGACACTTAGAAAAAAAACGGAAAAAAAAAAAAAAAAAAATTTGGATTTTTTCTAAGTACAAAATCGAGAGAGGCTAAAAATCACCTCTTTTTCCTTCTCTCGATCAGACACTTAGAAAAAAAACGGAAAAAAAAAAAAAAAAAATTTGGATTTTTTCTAAGTACAAAATCGAGAGAGGCTAAAAATCACCTCTTTTTCCTTCTCTCGATCAGACACTTAGAAAAAAAACGGAAAAAAAAATAAAAAAAATTTGGATTTTTTCTAAGTACAAAATCGAGAGTGGCTAAAAATCACCTCTTTTTCCTTCTCTCGATCAGACACTTAGAAAAAAAAATGAAAAAAAAAAAAAAAAAATTTGATTTTTTCTAAGTACAAAATCGAGAGAGGCAAAAATCACCTCTTTTTCCTTCTCTCGATCAGACACTTAGAAAAAAAAATGGAAAAAAAAAAAAAAAAAAATTGGATTTTTTCTAAGTACAAAATCGAGAGTGGCTAAAAATCACCTCTTTTTCCTTCTCTCGATCAGACACTTAGAAAAAAAACGGAAAAAAAAAAAAAAAAATTTGGATTTTTTCTAAGTACAAAATCGAGAGAGGCTAAAAATCACCTCTTTTTCCTTTTCTCGATCAGACACTTAGAAAAAAAACGGAAAAAAAAAAAAATAAAATTTGGATTTTTTCTAAGTACAAAATCGAGAGAGGCTAAAAATCACCTCTTTTTCCTTCTCTCGATCAGACACTTAGAAAAAAAACGGAAAAAAAAAAAAAAAAAATTTGGATTTTTTCTAAGTACAAAATCGAGAGAGGCTAAAAATCACCTCTTTTTCCTTCTCTCGATCAGACACTTAGAAAGAAAACGGAAAAAAAAAAATAAAAAATTTGGATTTTTTCTAAGTACAAAATCGAGAGTGGCTAAAAATCACCTCTTTTTCCTTCTCTCGATCAGACACTTAGAAAAAAAACGGAAAAAAAAAAAAAAAAATTGGATTTTTTCTAAGTACAAAATCGAGAGTGGCTAAAAATCACCTCTTTTTCCTTTTCTCGATCAGACACTTAGAAAAAAAACGGAAAAAAAAAATAAAAAATTTGGATTTTTTCTAAGTACAAAATCGAGAGTGGCTAAAAATCACCTCTTTTTCCTTCTCTCGATCAGACACTTAGAAAAAAAAATGAAAAAAAAAAAAAAAAAATTGGATTTTTTCTAAGTACAAAATCGAGAGAGGCTAAAAATCACCTCTTTTTCCTTCTCTCGATCAGACACTTAGAAAAAAAACGGAAAAAAAAAAAAAAAAAATTTGGATTTTTTCTAAGTACAAAATCGAGAGAGGCTAAAAATCACCTCTTTTTCCTTCTCTCGATCAGACACTTAGAAAAAAAACGGAAAAAAAAAAAAAAAAAATTTGGATTTTTTCTAAGTACAAAATCGAGAGTGGCTAAAAATCACCTCTTTTTCCTTCTCTCGATCAGACACTTAGAAAAAAAACGGAAAAAAAAAAAAAAAAAATTTGGATTTTTTCTAAGTACAAAATCGAGAGAGGCTAAAAATCACCTCTTTTTCCTTTTCTCGATCAGACACTTAGAAAAAAAACGGAAAAAAAAAAAAAAAAAATTTGGATTTTTTCTAAGTACAAAATCGAGAGTGGCTAAAAATCACCTCTTTTTCCTTCTCTCGATCAGACACTTAGAAAAAAAACGGGAAAAAAAAAATAATAATTTGGATTTTTTCTAAGTACAAAATCGAGAGTGGCTAAAAATCACCTCTTTTTCCTTCTCTCGATCAGACACTTAGAAAAAAAAATGAAAAAAAAAAAAAAAAAATTGGATTTTTTCTAAGTACAAAATCGAGAGAGGCTAAAAATCACCTCTTTTTCCTTCTCTCGATCAGACACTTAGAAAAAAAACGGAAAAAAAAAAAAAAAAAATTTGGATTTTTTCTAAGTACAAAATCGAGAGTGGCTAAAAATCACCTCTTTTTCCTTCTCTCGATCAGACACTTAGAAAAAAAACGGAAAAAAAAAAAAAAAAAAATTGGATTTTTTCTAAGTACAAAATCGAGAGTGGCTAAAAATCACCTCTTTTTCCTTCTCTCGATCAGACACTTAGAAAAAAAAATGAAAAAAAAAAAAAAAAAAATTGGATTTTTTCTAAGTACAAAATCGAGAGTGGCTAAAAATCACCTCTTTTTCCTTCTCTCGATCAGACACTTAGAAAAAAAACGGAAAAAAAAAAAAAAAAAAATTGGATTTTTTCTAAGTACAAAATCGAGAGAGGCTAAAAATCACCTCTTTTTCATTTTCTCGATCAGACACTTAGAAAAAAAACGGAAAAAAAAAAATTTGGATTTTTTCTAATTACAAAATCGAGAGTGGCTAAAAATCACCTCTTTTTCCTTCTCTCGATCAGACACTTAGAAAAAAAACGGAAAAAAAAAAAAAAAAATTTGGATTTTTTCTAAGTACAAAATCGAGAGAGGCTAAAAATCACCTCTTTTTCCTTCTCTCGATCAGACACTTAGAAAAAAAACGGGAAAAAAAAAAAAAAAAATTTGGATTTTTTCTAAGTACAAAATCGAGAGTGGCTAAAAATCACCTCTTTTTCCTTCTCTCGATCAGACACTTAGAAAAAAAACGGAAAAAAAAAAAAAAAAAAATTGGATTTTTTCTAAGTACAAAATCGAGAGTGGCTAAAAATCACCTCTTTTTCCTTCTCTCGATCAGACACTTAGAAAAAAAAATGAAAAAAAAAAAAAAAAATTTGGATTTTTTCTAAGTACAAAATCGAGAGTGGCTAAAAATCACCTCTTTTTCCTTCTCTCGATCAGACACTTAGAAAAAAAACAGAAAAAAAAAAAAAAAAAAATTTGGATTTTTTCTAAGTACAAAATCGAGAGAGGCTAAAAATCACCTCTTTTTCCTTCTCTCGATCAGACACTTAGAAAAAAAACGGAAAAAAAAAAAAAAAAAATTTGGATTTTTTCTAAGTACAAAATCGAGAGAGGCTAAAAATCACCTCTTTTTCCTTCTCTCGATCAGACACTTAGAAAAAAAACGGAAAAAAACAAAAAAAAATTTGGATTTTTTCTAAGTACAAAATCGAGAGAGGCTAAAAATCACCTCTTTTTCCTTCTCTCGATCAGACACTTAGAAAAAAAACGGGAAAAAAAATAAAAAAAATTTGGATTTTTTCTAAGTACAAAATCGAGAGTGGCTAAAAATCACCTCTTTTTCCTTCTCTCGATCAGACACTTAGAAAAAAAAATGAAAAAAAAAAAAAAAAAATTTGATTTTTTCTAAGTACAAAATCGAGAGAGGCTAAAAATCACCTCTTTTTCCTTTTCTCGATCAGACACTTAGAAAAAAAACGGAAAAAATAAAAAATAAAATTTGGATTTTTTCTAAGTACAAAATCGAGAGAGGCTAAAAATCACCTCTTTTTCCTTCTCTCGATCAGACACTTAGAAAAAAAATGGAAAAAAAAAAAAAAAAATTTGGATTTTTTCTAAGTACAAAATCGAGAGAGGCTAAAAATCACCTCTTTTTCCTTTTCTCGATCAGACACTTAGAAAAAAAACGGAAAAAAAAATAAAATAAAATTTGGATTTTTTCTAAGTACAAAATCGAGAGAGGCTAAAAATCACCTCTTTTTCCTTCTCTCGATCAGACACTTAGAAAAAAAACGGAAAAAAAAAAAAAAAAAATTTGGATTTTTTCTAAGTACAAAATCGAGAGAGGCTAAAAATCACCTCTTTTTCCTTCTCTCGATCAGACACTTAGAAAGAAAACGGGAAAAAAAAAAAAAAAAAATTGGATTTTTTCTAAGTACAAAATCGAGAGTGGCTAAAAATCACCTCTTTTTCCTTCTCTCGATCAGACACTTAGAAAAAAAACGGAAAAAAAAAAAAAAAAAATTGGATTTTTTCTAAGTACAAAATCGAGAGTGGCTAAAAATCACCTCTTTTTCCTTCTCTCGATCAGACACTTAGAAAAAAAAATGAAAAAAAAAAAAAAAAAAATTGGATTTTTTCTAAGTACAAAATCGAGAGTGGCTAAAAATCACCTCTTTTTCCTTCTCTCGATCAGACACTTAGAAAAAAAACGGAAAAAAAAAAAAAAAAAAATTGGATTTTTTCTAAGTACAAAATCGAGAGAGGCTAAAAATCACCTCTTTTTCATTTTCTCGATCAGACACTTAGAAAAAAAACGGAAAAAAAAAATTTGGATTTTTTCTAAGTACAAAATCGAGAGTGGCTAAAAATCACCTCTTTTTCCTTCTCTCGATCAGACACTTAGAAAAAAAACGGAAAAAAAAAAAAAAAAATTGGATTTTTTCTAAGTACAAAATCGAGAGAGGCTAAAAATCACCTCTTTTTCCTTCTCTCGATCAGACACTTAGAAAAAAAACGGGAAAAAAAAAAAAAAAATTTGGATTTTTTCTAAGTACAAAATCGAGAGTGGCTAAAAATCACCTCTTTTTCCTTCTCTCGATCAGACACTTAGAAAAAAAACGGAAAAAAAAAAAAAAAAAAATTGGATTTTTTCTAAGTACAAAATCGAGAGTGGCTAAAAATCACCTCTTTTTCCTTCTCTCGATCAGACACTTAGAAAAAAAAATGAAAAAAAAAAAAAAAAATTTGGATTTTTTCTAAGTACAAAATCGAGAGTGGCTAAAAATCACCTCTTTTTCCTTCTCTCGATCAGACACTTAGAAAAAAAACAGAAAAAAAAAAAAAAAAAATTTGGATTTTTTCTAAGTACAAAATCGAGAGAGGCTAAAAATCACCTCTTTTTCCTTCTCTCGATCAGACACTTAGAAAAAAAACGGAAAAAAAAAAAAAAAAAATTTGGATTTTTTCTAAGTACAAAATCGAGAGAGGCTAAAAATCACCTCTTTTTCCTTCTCTCGATCAGACACTTAGAAAAAAAACGGAAAAAAAAATAAAAAAAATTTGGATTTTTTCTAAGTACAAAATCGAGAGTGGCTAAAAATCACCTCTTTTTCCTTCTCTCGATCAGACACTTAGAAAAAAAAATGAAAAAAAAAAAAAAAAATTTGATTTTTTCTAAGTACAAAATCGAGAGAGGCAAAAATCACCTCTTTTTCCTTCTCTCGATCAGACACTTAGAAAAAAAAATGGAAAAAAAAAAAAAAAAAATTTGGATTTTTTCTAAGTACAAAATCGAGAGAGGCTAAAAATCACCTCTTTTTCCTTTTCTCGATCAGACACTTAGAAAAAAAACGGAAAAAATAAAAAATAAAATTTGGATTTTTTCTAAGTACAAAATCGAGAGAGGCTAAAAATCACCTCTTTTTCCTTCTCTCGATCAGACACTTAGAAAAAAAACGGAAAAAAAAAAAAAAAAATTTGGATTTTTTCTAAGTACAAAATCGAGAGAGGCTAAAAATCACCTCTTTTTCCTTTTCTCGATCAGACACTTAGAAAAAAAACGGAAAAAAAATAAAATAAAATTTGGATTTTTTCTAAGTACAAAATCGAGAGAGGCTAAAAATCACCTCTTTTTCCTTCTCTCGATCAGACACTTAGAAAAAAAACGGAAAAAAAAAAAAAAAAAATTTGGATTTTTTCTAAGTACAAAATCGAGAGAGGCTAAAAATCACCTCTTTTTCCTTCTCTCGATCAGACACTTAGAAAGAAAACGGAAAAAAAAAAAAAAAAAAATTGGATTTTTTCTAAGTACAAAATCGATAGTGGCTAAAAATCACCTCTTTTTCCTTCTCTCGATCAGACACTTAGAAAAAAAACGGAAAAAAAAAAAAAAAAAATTGGATTTTTTCTAAGTACAAAATCGAGAGTGGCTAAAAATCACCTCTTTTTCTTTTCTCGATCAGACACTTAGAAAAAAAACGGAAAAAAAAAAATAAAAAAATTGGATTTTTTCTAAGTACAAAATCGAGAGTGGCTAAAAATCACCTCTTTTTCCTTCTCTCGATCAGACACTTAGAAAAAAAACAGAAAAAAAAAAAAAAAAAATTTGGATTTTTTCTAAGTACAAAATCGAGAGAGGCTAAAAATCACCTCTTTTTCCTTCTCTCGATCAGACACTTAGAAAAAAAACGGAAAAAAAAAAAAAAAAAAATTTGGATTTTTTCTAAGTACAAAATCGAGAGAGGCTAAAAATCACCTCTTTTTCCTTCTCTCGATCAGACACTTAGAAAAAAAACGGAAAAAAAAAAAAAAAAAATTTGGATTTTTTCTAAGTACAAAATCGAGAGAGGCTAAAAATCACCTCTTTTTCCTTCTCTCGATCAGACACTTAGAAAAAAAACGGAAAAAAAAATAAAAAAAATTTGGATTTTTTCTAAGTACAAAATCGAGAGTGGCTAAAAATCACCTCTTTTTCCTTCTCTCGATCAGACACTTAGAAAAAAAAATGAAAAAAAAAAAAAAAAATTTGATTTTTTCTAAGTACAAAATCGAGAGAGGCAAAAATCACCTCTTTTTCCTTCTCTCGATCAGACACTTAGAAAAAAAAATGGAAAAAAAAAAAAAAAAAATTTGGATTTTTTCTAAGTACAAAATCGAGAGTGGCTAAAAATCACCTCTTTTTCCTTCTCTCGATCAGACACTTAGAAAAAAAACGGAAAAAAAAAAAAAAAATTTGGATTTTTTCTAAGTACAAAATCGAGAGAGGCTAAAAATCACCTCTTTTTCCTTTTCTCGATCAGACACTTAGAAAAAAAACGGAAAAAAAAAAAAATAAAATTTGGATTTTTTCTAAGTACAAAATCGAGAGAGGCTAAAAATCACCTCTTTTTCCTTCTCTCGATCAGACACTTAGAAAAAAAACGGAAAAAAAAAAAAAAAAAATTTGGATTTTTTCTAAGTACAAAATCGAGAGAGGCTAAAAATCACCTCTTTTTCCTTCTCTCGATCAGACACTTAGAAAGAAAACGGAAAAAAAAAAATAAAAAATTTGGATTTTTTCTAAGTACAAAATCGAGAGTGGCTAAAAATCACCTCTTTTTCCTTCTCTCGATCAGACACTTAGAAAAAAAACGGGAAAAAAAAAAAAAAAAAATTGGATTTTTTCTAAGTACAAAATCGAGAGTGGCTAAAAATCACCTCTTTTTCCTTTTCTCGATCAGACACTTACAAAAAAAACGGAAAAAAAAAATAAAAAATTTGGATTTTTTCTAAGTACAAAATCGAGAGTGGCTAAAAATCACCTCTTTTTCCTTCTCTCGATCAGACACTTAGAAAAAAAAATGAAAAAAAAATAAAAAAAATTGGATTTTTTCTAAGTACAAAATCGAGAGAGGCTAAAAATCACCTCTTTTTCCTTCTCTCGATCAGACACTTAGAAAAAAAACGGAAAAAAAAAAAAAATAAAATTTGGATTTTTTCTAAGTACAAAATCGAGAGAGGCTAAAAATCACCTCTTTTTCCTTCTCTCGATCAGACACTTAGAAAAAAAACGGAAAAAAAAAAAAAAAAAATTTGGATTTTTTCTAAGTACAAAATCGAGAGAGGCTAAAAATCACTTCTTTTTCCTTCTCTCGATCAGACACTTAGAAAAAAAACGGAAAAAAAAATAAAAAAAATTTGGATTTTTTCTAAGTACAAAATCGAGAGTGGCTAAAAATCACCTCTTTTTCCTTCTCTCGATCAGACACTTAGAAAAAAAATGAAAAAAAAAAAAAAAAAATTTGATTTTTTCTAAGTACAAAATCGAGAGAGGCAAAAATCACCTCTTTTTCCTTCTCTCGATCAGACACTTAGAAAAAAAAATGGAAAAAAAAAAAAAAAAATTTGGATTTTTTCTAAGTACAAAATCGAGAGTGGCTAAAAATCACCTCTTTTTCCTTCTCTCGATCAGACACTAAGAAAAAAAACGGAAAAAAAAAAAAAAAAATTGGATTTTTTCTAAGTACAAAATCGAGAGAGGCTAAAAATCACCTCTTTTTCCTTTTCTCGATCAGACACTTAGAAAAAAAAATGAAAAAAAAAAAAAAAAATTTGGATTTTTTCTAAGTACAAAATCGAGAGTGGCTAAAAATCACCTCTTTTTCCTTCTCTCGATCAGACACTTAGAAAAAAAACAGAAAAAAAAAAAAAAAAAATTTGGATTTTTTCTAAGTACAAAATCGAGAGAGGCTAAAAATCACCTCTTTTTCCTTCTCTCGATCAGACACTTAGAAAAAAAACGGAAAAAAAAAAAAAAAAAAATTTGGATTTTTTCTAAGTACAAAATCGAGAGAGGCTAAAAATCACCTCTTTTTCCTTCTCTCGATCAGACACTTAGAAAAAAAACGGAAAAAAAAAAAAAAAAAATTTGGATTTTTTCTAAGTACAAAATCGAGAGAGGCTAAAAATCACCTCTTTTTCCTTCTCTCGATCAGACACTTAGAAAAAAAACGGAAAAAAAAATAAAAAAAATTTGGATTTTTTCTAAGTACAAAATCGAGAGTGGCTAAAAATCACCTCTTTTTCCTTCTCTCGATCAGACACTTAGAAAAAAAAATGAAAAAAAAAAAAAAAAAATTTGATTTTTTCTAAGTACAAAATCGAGAGAGGCAAAAATCACCTCTTTTTCCTTCTCTCGATCAGACACTTAGAAAAAAAAATGGAAAAAAAAAAAAAAAAAATTTGGATTTTTTCTAAGTACAAAATCGAGAGTGGCTAAAAATCACCTCTTTTTCCTTCTCTCGATCAGACACTTAGAAAAAAAACGGAAAAAAAAAAAAAAAATTTGGATTTTTTCTAAGTACAAAATCGAGAGAGGCTAAAAATCACCTCTTTTTCCTTTTCTCGATCAGACACTTAGAAAAAAAAACGGAAAAAAAAAAAAATAAAATTTGGATTTTTTCTAAGTACAAAATCGAGAGAGGCTAAAAATCACCTCTTTTTCCTTCTCTCGATCAGACACTTAGAAAAAAAACGGAAAAAAAAAAAAAAAAAAATTTGGATTTTTTCTAAGTACAAAATCGAGAGAGGCTAAAAATCACCTCTTTTTCCTTCTCTCGATCAGACACTTAGAAAGAAAACGGAAAAAAAAAAATAAAAAATTTGGATTTTTTCTAAGTACAAAATCGAGAGTGGCTAAAAATCACCTCTTTTTCCTTCTCTCGATCAGACACTTAGAAAAAAAACGGAAAAAAAAAAAAAAAAAATTGGATTTTTTCTAAGTACAAAATCGAGAGTGGCTAAAAATCACCTCTTTTTCCTTTTCTCGATCAGACACTTAGAAAAAAAACGGAAAAAAAAAATAAAAAATTTGGATTTTTTCTAAGTACAAAATCGAGAGTGGCTAAAAATCACCTCTTTTTCCTTCTCTCGATCAGACACTTAGAAAAAAAAATGAAAAAAAAAAAAAAAAAATTGGATTTTTTCTAAGTACAAAATCGAGAGAGGCTAAAAATCACCTCTTTTTCCTTCTCTCGATCAGACACTTAGAAAAAAAACGGAAAAAAAAAAAAAAAAAATTTGGATTTTTTCTAAGTACAAAATCGAGAGAGGCTAAAAATCACCTCTTTTTCCTTCTCTCGATCAGACACTTAGAAAAAAAACGGAAAAAAAAAAAAAAAAAATTTGGATTTTTTCTAAGTACAAAATCGAGAGTGGCTAAAAATCACCTCTTTTTCCTTCTCTCGATCAGACACTTAGAAAAAAAACGGAAAAAAAAAAAAAAAAATTTGGATTTTTTCTAAGTACAAAATCGAGAGAGGCTAAAAATCACCTCTTTTTCCTTTTCTCGATCAGACACTTAGAAAAAAAACGGAAAAAAAAAAAAAAAAAATTTGGATTTTTTCTAAGTACAAAATCGAGAGTGGCTAAAAATCACCTCTTTTTCCTTCTCTCGATCAGACACTTAGAAAAAAAAACGGAAAAAAAAAAATAATAATTTGGATTTTTTCTAAGTACAAAATCGAGAGTGGCTAAAAATCACCTCTTTTTCCTTCTCTCGATCAGACACTTAGAAAAAAAAATGAAAAAAAAAAAAAAAAATTGGATTTTTTCTAAGTACAAAATCGAGAGAGGCTAAAAATCACCTCTTTTTCCTTCTCTCGATCAGACACTTAGAAAAAAAACGGAAAAAAAAAAAAAAAAAATTTGGATTTTTTCTAAGTACAAAATCGAGAGTGGCTAAAAATCACCTCTTTTTCCTTCTCTCGATCAGACACTTAGAAAAAAAACGGAAAAAAAAAAAAAAAAAAATTGGATTTTTTCTAAGTACAAAATCGAGAGTGGCTAAAAATCACCTCTTTTTCCTTCTCTCGATCAGACACTTAGAAAAAAAAATGAAAAAAAAAAAAAAAAAAATTGGATTTTTTCTAAGTACAAAATCGAGAGTGGCTAAAAATCACCTCTTTTTCCTTCTCTCGATCAGACACTTAGAAAAAAAACGGAAAAAAAAAAAAAAAAAAATTGGATTTTTTCTAAGTACAAAATCGAGAGAGGCTAAAAATCACCTCTTTTTCATTTTCTCGATCAGACACTTAGAAAAAAAACGGAAAAAAAAAAATTTGGATTTTTTCTAATTACAAAATCGAGAGTGGCTAAAAATCACCTCTTTTTCCTTCTCTCGATCAGACACTTAGAAAAAAAACGGAAAAAAAAAAAAAAAAATTTGGATTTTTTCTAAGTACAAAATCGAGAGAGGCTAAAAATCTTCTCTTTTTCCTTCTCTCGATCAGACACTTAGAAAAAAAACGGGAAAAAAAAAAAAAAAAATTTGGATTTTTTCTAAGTACAAAATCGAGAGTGGCTAAAAATCACCTCTTTTTCCTTCTCTCGATCAGACACTTAGAAAAAAAACGGAAAAAAAAAAAAAAAAAAATTGGATTTTTTCTAAGTACAAAATCGAGAGTGGCTAAAAATCACCTCTTTTTCCTTCTCTCGATCAGACACTTAGAAAAAAAAATGAAAAAAAAAAAAAAAAATTTGGATTTTTTCTAAGTACAAAATCGAGAGTGGCTAAAAATCACCTCTTTTTCCTTCTCTCGATCAGACACTTAGAAAAAAAACAGAAAAAAAAAAAAAAAAAATTTGGATTTTTTCTAAGTACAAAATCGAGAGAGGCTAAAAATCACCTCTTTTTCCTTCTCTCGATCAGACACTTAGAAAAAAAACGGAAAAAAAAAAAAAAAAAAATTTGGATTTTTTCTAAGTACAAAATCGAGAGAGGCTAAAAATCACCTCTTTTTCCTTCTCTCGATCAGACACTTAGAAAAAAAACGGAAAAAAACAAAAAAAAAATTTGGATTTTTTCTAAGTACAAAATCGAGAGAGGCTAAAAATCACCTCTTTTTCCTTCTCTCGATCAGACACTTAGAAAAAAAACGGGAAAAAAAATAAAAAAAATTTGGATTTTTTCTAAGTACAAAATCGAGAGTGGCTAAAAATCACCTCTTTTTCCTTCTCTCGATCAGACACTTAGAAAAAAAAATGAAAAAAAAAAAAAAAAAATTTGATTTTTTCTAAGTACAAAATCGAGAGAGGCTAAAAATCACCTCTTTTTCCTTTTCTCGATCAGACACTTAGAAAAAAAACGGAAAAAATAAAAAATAAAATTTGGATTTTTTCTAAGTACAAAATCGAGAGAGGCTAAAAATCACCTCTTTTTCCTTCTCTCGATCAGACACTTAGAAAAAAAACGGAAAAAAAAAAAAAAAAATTTGGATTTTTTCTAAGTACAAAATCGAGAGAGGCTAAAAATCACCTCTTTTTCCTTTTCTCGATCAGACACTTAGAAAAAAAACGGAAAAAAATTAAAATAAAATTTGGATTTTTTCTAAGTACAAAATCGAGAGAGGCTAAAAATCACCTCTTTTTCCTTCTCTCGATCAGACACTTAGAAAAAAAACGGAAAAAAAAAAAAAAAAAATTTGGATTTTTTCTAAGTACAAAATCGAGAGAGGCTAAAAATCACCTCTTTTTCCTTCTCTCGATCAGACACTTAGAAAGAAAACGGGAAAAAAAAAAAAAAAAAATTGGATTTTTTCTAAGTACAAAATCGAGAGTGGCTAAAAATCACCTCTTTTTCCTTCTCTCGATCAGACACTTAGAAAAAAAACGGAAAAAAAAAAAAAAAAAAATTGGATTTTTTCTAAGTACAAAATCGAGAGTGGCTAAAAATCACCTCTTTTTCCTTCTCTCGATCAGACACTTAGAAAAAAAAATGAAAAAAAAAAAAAAAAAAATTGGATTTTTTCTAAGTACAAAATCGAGAGTGGCTAAAAATCACCTCTTTTTCCTTCTCTCGATCAGACACTTAGAAAAAAAACGGAAAAAAAAAAAAAAAAAAATTGGATTTTTTCTAAGTACAAAATCGAGAGAGGCTAAAAATCACCTCTTTTTCATTTTCTCGATCAGACACTTAGAAAAAAAACGGAAAAAAAAAATTTGGATTTTTTCTAAGTACAAAATCGAGAGTGGCTAAAAATCACCTCTTTTTCCTTCTCTCGATCAGACACTTAGAAAAAAAACGGAAAAAAAAAAAAAAAATTTGGATTTTTTCTAAGTACAAAATCGAGAGAGGCTAAAAATCACCTCTTTTTCCTTCTCTCGATCAGACACTTAGAAAAAAAACGGGAAAAAAAAAAAAAAAAATTTGGATTTTTTCTAAGTACAAAATCGAGAGTGGCTAAAAATCACCTCTTTTTCCTTCTCTCGATCAGACACTTAGAAAAAAAACGGAAAAAAAAAAAAAAAAAAATTGGATTTTTTCTAAGTACAAAATCGAGAGTGGCTAAAAATCACCTCTTTTTCCTTCTCTCGATCAGACACTTAGAAAAAAAAATGAAAAAAAAAAAAAAAAATTTGGATTTTTTCTAAGTACAAAATCGAGAGTGGCTAAAAATCACCTCTTTTTCCTTCTCTCGATCAGACACTTAGAAAAAAAAATGAAAAAAAAAAAAAAAAATTTGGATTTTTTCTAAGTACAAAATCGAGAGTGGCTAAAAATCACCTCTTTTTCCTTCTCTCGATCAGACACTTAGAAAAAAAACAGAAAAAAAAAAAAAAAAAATTTGGATTTTTTCTAAGTACAAAATCGAGAGAGGCTAAAAATCACCTCTTTTTCCTTCTCTCGATCAGACACTTAGAAAAAAAACAGAAAAAAAAAAAAAAAAAATTTGGATTTTTTCTAAGTACAAAATCGAGAGAGGCTAAAAATCACCTCTTTTTCCTTCTCTCGATCAGACACTTAGAAAAAAAACGGAAAAAAAAATAAAAAAAATTTGGATTTTTTCTAAGTACAAAATCGAGAGTGGCTAAAAATCACCTCTTTTTCCTTCTCTCGATCAGACACTTAGAAAAAAAAATGAAAAAAAAAAAAAAAAAATTTGATTTTTTCTAAGTACAAAATCGAGAGAGGCAAAAATCACCTCTTTTTCCTTCTCTCGATCAGACACTTAGAAAAAAAAATGGAAAAAAAAAAAAAAAAAATTTGGATTTTTTCTAAGTACAAAATCGAGAGAGGCTAAAAATCACCTCTTTTTCCTTTTCTCGATCAGACACTTAGAAAAAAAACGGAAAAAATAAAAAATAAAATTTGGATTTTTTCTAAGTACAAAATCGAGAGAGGCTAAAAATCACCTCTTTTTCCTTCTCTCGATCAGACACTTAGAAAAAAAACGGAAAAAAAAAAAAAAAAATTTGGATTTTTTCTAAGTACAAAATCGAGAGAGGCTAAAAATCACCTCTTTTTCCTTTTCTCGATCAGACACTTAGAAAAAAAACGGAAAAAAAATAAAATAAAATTTGGATTTTTTCTAAGTACAAAATCGAGAGAGGCTAAAAATCACCTCTTTTTCCTTCTCTCGATCAGACACTTAGAAAAAAAACGGAAAAAAAAAAAAAAAAAATTTGGATTTTTTCTAAGTACAAAATCGAGAGAGGCTAAAAATCACCTCTTTTTCCTTCTCTCGATCAGACACTTAGAAAGAAAACGGAAAAAAAAAAAAAAAAAAATTGGATTTTTTCTAAGTACAAAATCGATAGTGGCTAAAAATCACCTCTTTTTCCTTCTCTCGATCAGACACTTAGAAAAAAAACGGAAAAAAAAAAAAAAAAAAATTGGATTTTTTCTAAGTACAAAATCGAGAGTGGCTAAAAATCACCTCTTTTTCTTTTCTCGATCAGACACTTAGAAAAAAAACGGAAAAAAAAAAATAAAAAAATTGGATTTTTTCTAAGTACAAAATCGAGAGTGGCTAAAAATCACCTCTTTTTCCTTCTCTCGATCAGACACTTAGAAAAAAAATGAAAAAAAAAAAAAAAAAATTGGATTTTTTCTAAGTACAAAATCGAGAGAGGCTAAAAATCACCTCTTTTTCCTTCTCTCGATCAGACACTTAGAAAAAAAACGGAAAAAAAAAAAAAAAAAATTTGGATTTTTTGTAAGTACAAAATCGAGAGTGGCTAAAAATCACCTCTTTTTCCTTCTCTCGATCAGACACTTAGAAAAAAAACGGAAAAAAAAAAAAAAAAATTTTGATTTTTTCTAAGTACAAAATCGAGAGAGGCTAAAAATCACCTCTTTTTCATTTTCTCGATCAGACACTTAGAAAAAAAACGGAAAAAAAAAATTTGGATTTTTTCTAAGTACAAAATCGAGAGTGGCTAAAAATCACCTCTTTTTCCTTCTCTCGATCAGACACTTAGAAAAAAAACGGAAAAAAAAAAAAAAAAATTTGGATTTTTTCTAAGTACAAAATCGAGAGAGGCTAAAAATCACCTCTTTTTCCTTCTCTCGATCAGACACTTAGAAAAAAAACGGGAAAAAAAAAAAAAAAAATTTGGATTTTTTCTAAGTACAAAATCGAGAGAGGCTAAAAATCACCTCTTTTTCCTTTTCTCGATCAGACACTTAGAAAAAAAACGGAAAAAAAATAAAATAAAATTTGGATTTTTTCTAAGTACAAAATCGAGAGAGGCTAAAAATCACCTCTTTTTCCTTCTCTCGATCAGACACTTAGAAAAAAAACGGAAAAAAAAAAAAAAAAAATTTGGATTTTTTCTAAGTACAAAATCGAGAGAGGCTAAAAATCACCTCTTTTTCCTTCTCTCGATCAGACACTTAGAAAGAAAACGGAAAAAAAAAAAAAAAAAAATTGGATTTTTTCTAAGTACAAAATCGATAGTGGCTAAAAATCACCTCTTTTTCCTTCTCTCGATCAGACACTTAGAAAAAAAACGGAAAAAAAAAAAAAAAAAATTGGATTTTTTCTAAGTACAAAATCGAGAGTGGCTAAAAATCACCTCTTTTTCCTTCTCTCGATCAGACACTTAGAAAAAAAATGAAAAAAAAAAAAAAAAAATTGGATTTTTTCTAAGTACAAAATCGAGAGAGGCTAAAAATCACCTCTTTTTCCTTCTCTCGATCAGACACTTAGAAAAAAAACGGAAAAAAAAAAAAAAAAAATTTGGATTTTTTGTAAGTACAAAATCGAGAGTGGCTAAAAATCACATCTTTTTCCTTCTCTCGATCAGACACTTAGAAAAAAAACGGAAAAAAAAAAAAAAAAAAATTTGGATTTTTTCTAAGTACAAAATCGAGAGAGGCTAAAAATCACCTCTTTTTCATTTTCTCGATCAGACACTTAGAAAAAAAACGGAAAAAAAAAATTTGGATTTTTTCTAAGTACAAAATCGAGAGTGGCTAAAAATCACCTCTTTTTCCTTCTCTCGATCAGACACTTAGAAAAAAAACGGAAAAAAAAAAAAAAAAATTTGGATTTTTTCTAAGTACAAAATCGAGAGAGGCTAAAAATCACCTCTTTTTCCTTCTCTCGATCAGACACTTAGAAAAAAAACGGGAAAAAAAACGGAAAAAAAAAATTTGGATTTTTTCTAAGTACAAAATCGAGAGTGGCTAAAAATCACCTCTTTTTCCTTCTCTCGATCAGACACTTAGAAAAAAAACGGAAAAAAAAAAAAAAAAAAATTGGATTTTTTCTAAGTACAAAATCGAGAGTGGCTAAAAATCACCTCTTTTTCCTTCTCTCGATCAGACACTTAGAAAAAAAAATGAAAAAAAAAAAAAAAAAATTTGGATTTTTTCTAAGTACAAAATCGAGAGTGGCTAAAAATCACCTCTTTTTCCTTCTCTCGATCAGACACTTAGAAAAAAAACAGAAAAAAAAAAAAAAAAAATTTGGATTTTTTCTAAGTACAAAATCGAGAGAGGCTAAAAATCACCTCTTTTTCCTTCTCTCGATCAGACACTTAGAAAAAAAACGGAAAAAAAAAAAAAAAAAATTTGGATTTTTTCTAAGTACAAAATCGAGAGAGGCTAAAAATCACCTCTTTTTCCTTCTCTCGATCAGACACTTAGAAAAAAAACGGAAAAAAAAAAAAAAAAATTTGGATTTTTTCTAAGTACAAAATCGAGAGAGGCTAAAAATCACCTCTTTTTCCTTCTCTCGATCAGACACTTAGAAAAAAAACGGAAAAAAAAATAAAAAAAATTTGGATTTTTTCTAAGTACAAAATCGAGAGTGGCTAAAAATCACCTCTTTTTCCTTCTCTCGATCAGACACTTAGAAAAAAAAATGAAAAAAAAAAAAAAAAAAATTTGATTTTTTCTAAGTACAAAATCGAGAGAGGCAAAAATCACCTCTTTTTCCTTCTCTCGATCAGACACTTAGAAAAAAAAATGGAAAAAAAAAAAATAAAAATTTGGATTTTTTCTAAGTACAAAATCGAGAGTGGCTAAAAATCACCTCTTTTTCCTTCTCTCGATCAGACACTTAGAAAAAAAACGGAAAAAAAAAAAAAAATTTGGATTTTTTCTAAGTACAAAATCGAGAGAGGCTAAAAATCACCTCTTTTTCCTTCTCTCGATCAGACACTTAGAAAAAAAACGGAAAAAAAAAAAAAAAAAATTTGGATTTTTTCTAAGTACAAAATCGAGAGAGGCTAAAAATCACCTCTTTTTCCTTCTCTCGATCAGACACTTAGAAAGAAAACGGAAAAAAAAAAATAAAAAATTTGGATTTTTTCTAAGTACAAAATCGAGAGTGGCTAAAAATCACCTCTTTTTCCTTCTCTCGATCAGACACTTAGAAAAAAAACGGAAAAAAAAAAAATAAAAAAATGGATTTTTTCTAAGTACAAAATCGAGAGTGGCTAAAAATCACCTCTTTTTCCTTTTCTCGATCAGACACTTAGAAAAAAAACGGAAAAAAAAAATAAAAAAATTGGATTTTTTCTAAGTAAAAAATCGAGAGAGGCTAAAAATCACCTCTTTTTCCTTCTCTCGATCAGACACTTAGAAAAAAAACGGAAAAAAAAAAAAAAAAAATTTGGATTTTTTCTAAGTACAAAATCGAGAGTGGCTAAAAATCACCTCTTTTTCCTTCTCTCGATCAGACACTTAGAAAAAAAAATGAAAAAAAAAAAAAAAAAATTGGATTTTTTCTAAGTACAAAATCGAGAGAGGCTAAAAATCACCTCTTTTTCCTTCTCTCGATCAGACACTTAGAAAAAAAACGGAAAAAAAAAAAAAAAAAATTTGGATTTTTTCTAAGTACAAAATCGAGAGTGGCTAAAAATCACCTCTTTTTCCTTCTCTCGATCAGACACTTAGAAAAAAAACGGAAAAAAAAAAAAAAAAAATTTGGATTTTTTCTAAGTACAAAATCGAGAGAGGCTAAAAATCACCTCTTTTTCCTTTTCTCGATCAGACACTTAGAAAAAAAACGGAAAAAAAAAAAAAAAAAATTTGGATTTTTTCTAAGTACAAAATCGAGAGTGGCTAAAAATCACCTCTTTTTCCTTCTCTCGATCAGACACTTAGAAAAAAAACGGAAAAAAAAAAATAATAATTTGGATTTTTTCTAAGTACAAAATCGAGAGTGGCTAAAAATCACCTCTTTTTCCTTCTCTCGATCAGACACTTAGAAAAAAAAATAAAAAAAAAAAAAAAAAAATTGGATTTTTTCTAAGTACAAAATCGAGAGAGGCTAAAAATCACCTCTTTTTCCTTCTCTCGATCAGACACTTAGAAAAAAAACGGAAAAAAAAAAAAAAAAAATTTGGATTTTTTCTAAGTACAAAATCGAGAGTGGCTAAAAATCACCTCTTTTTCCTTCTCTCGATCAGACACTTAGAAAAAAAACGGAAAAAAAAAAAAAAAAAAATTGGATTTTTTCTAAGTACAAAATCGAGAGTGGCTAAAA
Source organism: Entelurus aequoreus (assembly GCF_033978785.1). Classification (NCBI taxonomy): domain Eukaryota; kingdom Metazoa; phylum Chordata; class Actinopteri; order Syngnathiformes; family Syngnathidae; genus Entelurus; species Entelurus aequoreus. Next base: position 54,743,324 of record NC_084742.1, read on the forward strand.
ATCACCTCTTTTTCCTTCTCTCGATCAGACACTTAGAAAAAAAAATGAAAAAAAAAAAAAAAAAAATTGGATTTTTTCTAAGTACAAAATCGAGAGTGGCTAAGGCTAAAAATCACCTCTTTTTCCTTCTCTCGATCAGACACTTAGAAAAAAAACGGAAAAAAAAAAAAAAAAATTTGGATTTTTTCTAAGTACAAAATCGAGAGTGGCTAAAAATCACCTCTTTTTCCTTCTCTCGATCAGACACTTAGAAAAAAAACGGGAAAAAAAAAAAAAAAAATTTGGATTTTTTCTAAGTACAAAATCGAGAGTGGCTAAAAATCACCTCTTTTTCCTTCTCTCGATCAGACACTTAGAAAAAAAAATGGAAAAAAAAAAAAAAAAAAATTGGATTTTTTCTAAGTACAAAATCGAGAGAGGCTAAAAATCACCTCTTTTTCCTTCTCTCGATCAGACACTTAGAAAAAAAACGGAAAAAAAAAAAAAAAAAATTTGGGTTTTTCTAAGTACAAAATCGAGAGTGGCTAAAAATCACCTCTTTTTCCTTCTCTCGATCAGACACTTAGAAAAAAAACGGAAAAAAAAAAAAAAAAAATTTGGATTTTTTCTAAGTACAAAATCGAGAGAGGCTAAAAATCACCTCTTTTTCCTTCTCTCGATCAGACACTTAGAAAAAAAACGAAAAAAAAAAAAAAAAAAATTGGATTTTTTCTAAGTACAAAATCGAGAGAGGCTAAAAATCACCTCTTTTTCCTTCTCTCGATCAGACACTTAGAAAAAAAACGGAAAAAAAAAAAAAAAAAAATTTGGATTTTTTCTAAGTACAAAATCGAGAGTGGCTAAAAATCACCTCTTTTTCCTTCTCTCGGTCAGACACTTAGAAAAAAAACGGAAAAAAAAAAAAAAAAAATTTGGATTTTTTCTAAGTACAAAATCGAGAGTGGCTAAAAATCACCTCTTTTTCCTTCTCTCGATCAGACACTTAGAAAAAAAACGGAAAAAAAAAAAAAAAAAATTTGGATTTTTTCTAAGTACAAAATCGAGAGTGGCTAAAAATCACCTCTTTTTCCTTCTCTCGATCAGACACTTAGAAAAAAAAATGAAAAAAAAAAAAAAAAATTTGGATTTTTTCTAAGTACAAAATCGAGAGTGGCTAAAAATCACCTCTTTTTCCTTCTCTCGATCAGACACTTAGAAAAAAAACAGAAAAAAAAAAAAAAAAAATTTGGATTTTTTCTAAGTACAAAATCGAGAGTGGCTAAAAATCACCTCTTTTTCCTTCTCTCGATCAGACACTTAGAAAAAAAACAGAAAAAAAAAAAAAAAAAAATTTGGATTTTTTCTAAGTACAAAATCGAGAGAGGCTAAAAATCACCTCTTTTTCCTTCTCTCGATCAGACACTTAGAAAAAAAACGGAAAAAAAAAAAAAAAAATTTGGATTTTTTCTAAGTACAAAATCGAGAGAGGCTAAAAATCACCTCTTTTTCCTTCTCTCGATCAGACACTTAGAAAAAAAACGGAAAAAAAAATAAAAAATATTTGGATTTTTCTAAGTACAAAATCGAGAGTGGCTAAAAATCACCTCTTTTTCCTTCTCTCGATCAGACACTTAGAAAAAAAAATGAAAAAAAAAAAAAAAAATTGGATTTTTTCTAAGTACAAAATCGAGAGAGGCTAAAAATCACCTCTTTTTCCTTCTCTCGATCAGACACTTAGAAAAAAAACGGAAAAAAAAAAATAAAAAATTTGGATTTTTTCTAAGTACAAAATCGAGAGTGGCTAAAAATCACCTCTTTTTCCTTCTCTCGATCAGACACTTAGAAAAAAAACGAAAAAAAAAAAAAATAAAATTTGGATTTTTTCTAAGTACAAAATCGAGAGAGGCTAAAAATCACCTCTTTTTCCTTTTCTCGATCAGACACTTAGAAAAAAAACGGAAAAAAAAAAAAAAAAATTTGGATTTTTTCTAAGTACAAAATCGAGAGTGGCTAAAAATCACCTCTTTTTCCTTCTCTCGATCAGACACTTAGAAAAAAACGGAAAAAAAAATAAAAAATTTGGATTTTTTCTAAGTACAAAATCGAGAGAGGCTAAAAATCACCTCTTTTTCCTTTTCTCGATCAGACACTTAGAAAAAAAACGGAAAAAAAAAAAAAATAAAATTTGGATTTTTTCTAAGTACAAAATCGAGAGAGGCTAAAAATCACCTCTTTTTCCTTCTCTCGATCAGACACTTAGAAAAAAAATGAAAAAAAAAAAAAAAATTTGGATTTTTTCTAAGTACAAAATCGAGAGTGGCTAAAAATCACCTCTTTTTCCTTCTCTCGATCAGACACTTAGAAAAAAAACAGAAAAAAAAAAAAAAAAATTTGGATTTTTTCTAAGTACAAAATCGAGAGTGGCTAAAAATCACCTCTTTTTCCTTCTCTCGATCAGACACTTAGAAAAAAAACGGAAAAAAAAAAAATAAAAAATTTGGATTTTTTCTAAGTACAAAATCGAGAGAGGCTAAAAATCACCTCTTTTTCCTTCTCTCGATCAGACACTTAGAAAAAAAACGGAAAAAAAAAAAAAAAAAATTTGGATTTTTTCTAAGTACAAAATCGAGAGAGGCTAAAAATCACCTCTTTTTCCTTCTCTCGATCAGACACTTAGAAAAAAAAATGAAAAAAAAAAAAAAAAAATTGGATTTTTTCTAAGTACAAAATCGAGAGAGGCTAAAAATCACCTCTTTTTCCTTCTCTCGATCAGACACTTAGAAAAAAAACGGAAAAAAAAAAAAAAAAAATTGGATTTTTTCTAAGTACAAAATCGAGAGTGGCTAAAAATCACCTCTTTTTCCTTTTCTCGATCAGACACTTAGAAAAAAAACGGAAAAAAAAAAAATAAAAAAATTGGATTTTTTCTAAGTACAAAATCGAGAGAGGCTAAAAATCACCTCTTTTTCCTTCTCTCGATCAGACACTTAGAAAAAAAACGGAAAAAAAAAAAAAAAAATTTGGATTTTTTCTAAGTACAAAATCGAGAGTGGCTAAAAATCACCTCTTTTTCTTTCTCTCGATCAGACACTTAGAAAAAAAAATGAAAAAAAAAAAAAAAAATTGGATTTTTTCTAAGTACAAAATCGAGAGAGGCTAAAAATCACCTCTTTTTCCTTCTCTCGATCAGACACTTAGAAAAAAACGGAAAAAAAAAAAAAAAAAATTTGGATTTTTTCTAAGTACAAAATCGAGAGTGGCTAAAAATCACCTCTTTTTCCTTCTCTCGATCAGACACTTAGAAAAAAAACGGAAAAAAAAAAAAAAAAAATTTGGATTTTTTCTAAGTACAAAATCGAGAGAGGCTAAAAATCACCTCTTTTTCCTTTTCTCGATCAGACACTTAGAAAAAAAACGGAAAAAAAAAAAAAAAAAATTCGGATTTTTTCTAAGTACAAAATCGAGAGAGGCTAAAAATCACCTCTTTTTCCTTCTCTCGATCAGACACTTAGAAAAAAAACGGAAAAAAAAAAAAAAAAAATTTGGATTTTTTCTAAGTACAAAATCGAGAGTGGCTAAAAATCACCTCTTTTTCCTTCTCTTGATCAGACACTTAGAAAAAAAACGGAAAAAAAATAAAATAAAATTTGGATTTTTTCTAAGTACAAAATCGAGAGAGGCTAAAAATCACCTCTTTTTCCTTTTCTCGATCAGACACTTAGAAAAAAAACGGAAAAAAAAAAAAAAAAATTTGGATTTTTTCTAAGTACAAAATCGAGAGTGGCTAAAAATCACCTCTTTTTCCTTCTCTCGATCAGACACTTAGAAAAAAAACGGAAAAAAAAAAAAAAATTTGGATTTTTTCTAAGTACAAAATCGAGAGTGGCTAAAAATCACCTCTTTTTCCTTCTCTCGATCAGACACTTAGAAAAAAAAAAGAAAAAAAAAAAAAAAAAATTGGATTTTTTCTAAGTACAAAATCGAGAGAGGCTAAAAATCACCTCTTTTTCCTTCTCTCGATCAGACACTTAGAAAAAAAACGGAAAAAAAAAAAAAAAAAAATTGGATTTTTTCTAAGTACAAAATCGAGAGTGGCTAAAAATCACCTCTTTTTCCTTCTCTCGATCAGACACTTAGAAAAAAAACGGAAAAAAAAAAAAAAAAATTTGGATTTTTTCTAAGTACAAAATCGAGAGTGGCTAAAAATCACCTCTTTTTCCTTCTCTCGATCAGACACTTAGAAAAAAAAATGAAAAAAAAAAAAAAAAAAATTGGATTTTTTCTAAGTACAAAATCGAGAGAGGCTAAAAATCACCTCTTTTTCCTTCTCTCGATCAGACACTTAGAAAAAAAACGGAAAAAAAAATAAAAAAAATTTGGATTTTTTCTAAGTACAAAATCGAGAGTGGCTAAAAATCACCTCTTTTTCCTTCTCTCGATCAGACACTTAGAAAAAAAAATGAAAAAAAAAAAAAAAAATTTGATTTTTTCTAAGTACAAAATCGAGAGAGGCAAAAATCACCTCTTTTTCCTTCTCTCGATCAGACACTTAGAAAAAAAAATGGAAAAAAAAAAAAAAAAAATTTGGATTTTTTCCAAGTACAAAATCGAGAGTGGCTAAAAATCACCTCTTTTTCCTTCTCTCGATCAGACACTTAGAAAAAAAACGGAAAAAAAAAATAAAAAATTTGGATTTTTTCTAAGTACAAAATCGAGAGAGGCTAAAAATCACCTCTTTTTCCTTTTCTCGATCAGACACTTAGAAAAAAAACGGAAAAAAATAAAAATAAAATTTGGATTTTTTCTAAGTACAAAATCGAGAGAGGCTAAAAATCACCTCTTTTTCCTTCTCTCGATCAGACACTTAGAAAAAAAACGGAAAAAAAAAAAAAAAAAAATTTGGATTTTTTCTAAGTACAAAATCGAGAGAGGCTAAAAATCACCTCTTTTTCCTTCTCTCGATCAGACACTTAGAAAGAAAACGGAAAAAAAAAAAAAAAAATTTGGATTTTTTCTAAGTACAAAATCGAGAGTGGCTAAAAATCACCTCTTTTTCCTTCTCTCGATCAGACACTTAGAAAAAAAACGGAAAAAAAAAAAAAAAAAAATTGGATTTTTTCTAAGTACAAAATCGAGAGTGGCTAAAAATCACCTCTTTTTCCTTTTCTCGATCAGACACTTAGAAAAAAAACGGAAAAAAAAAAATAAAAAAATTGGATTTTTTCTAAGTAAAAAATCGAGAGAGGCTAAAAATCACCTCTTTTTCCTTCTCTCGATCAGACACTTAGAAAAAAAACGGAAAAAAAAAAAAAAAAATTTGGATTTTTTCTAAGTACAAAATCGAGAGTGGCTAAAAATCACCTCTTTTTCCTTCTCTCGATCAGACACTTAGAAAAAAAAATGAAAAAAAAAAAAAAAAATTGGATTTTTTCTAAGTACAAAATCGAGAGAGGCTAAAAATCACCTCTTTTTCCTTCTCTCGATCAGACACTTAGAAAAAAAACGGAAAAAAAAAAAAAAAAATTTGGATTTTTTCTAAGTACAAAATCGAGAGTGGCTAAAAATCACCTCTTTTTCCTTCTCTCGATCAGACACTTAGAAAAAAAACGGAAAAAAAAATAAAAAATTTGGATTTTTTTCTAAGTACAAAATCGAGAGAGGCTAAAAATCACCTCTTTTTCCTTTTCTCGATCAGACACTTAGAAAAAAAACGGAAAAAAAAAAAAAATAAAATTTGGATTTTTTCTAAGTACAAAATCGAGAGAGGCTAAAAATCACCTCTTTTTCCTTCTCTCGATCAGACACTTAGAAAAAAAAATGAAAAAAAAAAAAAAAAAATTTGGATTTTTTCTAAGTACAAAATCGAGAGTGGCTAAAAATCACCTCTTTTTCCTTCTCTCGATCAGACACTTAGAAAAAAACAGAAAAAAAAAAAAAAAAAATTTGGATTTTTTCTAAGTACAAAATCGAGAGTGGCTAAAAATCACCTCTTTTTCCTTCTCTCGATCAGACACTTAGAAAAAAAACGGAAAAAAAAAAATAAAAAATTTGGATTTTTTCTAAGTACAAAATCGAGAGTGGCTAAAAATCACCTCTTTTTCCTTCTCTCGATCAGACACTTAGAAAAAAAACGAAAAAAAAAAAAAATAAAATTTGGATTTTTTCTAAGTACAAAATCGAGAGAGGCTAAAAATCACCTCTTTTTCCTTTTCTCGATCAGACACTTAGAAAAAAAACGGAAAAAAAAAAAAAAAAATTTGGATTTTTTCTAAGTACAAAATCGAGAGTGGCTAAAAATCACCTCTTTTTCCTTCTCTCGATCAGACACTTAGAAAAAAAAACGGAAAAAAAAATAAAAAATTTGGATTTTTTCTAAGTACAAAATCGAGAGAGGCTAAAATCACCTCTTTTTCCTTTTCTCGATCAGACACTTAGAAAAAAAACGGAAAAAAAAAAAAATAAAATTTGGATTTTTTCTAAGTACAAAATCGAGAGAGGCTAAAAATCACCTCTTTTTCCTTCTCTCGATCAGACACTTAGAAAAAAAAATGAAAAAAAAAAAAAAAAATTTGGATTTTTTCTAAGTACAAAATCGAGAGTGGCTAAAAATCACCTCTTTTTCCTTCTCTCGATCAGACACTTAGAAAAAAAACAGAAAAAAAAAAAAAAAAATTTGGATTTTTTCTAAGTACAAAATCGAGAGTGGCTAAAAATCACCTCTTTTTCCTTCTCTCGATCAGACACTTAGAAAAAAAACGGAAAAAAAAAAAATAAAAAATTTGGATTTTTTCTAAGTACAAAATCGAGAGAGGCTAAAAATCACCTCTTTTTCCTTCTCTCGATCAGACACTTAGAAAAAAAACGGAAAAAAAAAAAAAAAAAATTTGGATTTTTTCTAAGTACAAAATCGAGAGAGGCTAAAAATCACCTCTTTTTCCTTCTCTCGATCAGACACTTAGAAAAAAAAATGAAAAAAAAAAAAAAAAATTGGATTTTTTCTAAGTACAAAATCGAGAGAGGCTAAAAATCACCTCTTTTTCCTTCTCTCGATCAGACACTTAGAAAAAAAACGGAAAAAAAAAAAAAAAAAATTGGATTTTTTCTAAGTACAAAATCGAGAGTGGCTAAAAATCACCTCTTTTTCCTTTTCTCGATCAGACACTTAGAAAAAAAACGGAAAAAAAAAAATAAAAAAATTGGATTTTTTCTAAGTACAAAATCGAGAGAGGCTAAAAATCACCTCTTTTTCCTTCTCTCGATCAGACACTTAGAAAAAAAACGGAAAAAAAAAAAAAAAAAATTTGGATTTTTTCTAAGTACAAAATCGAGAGTGGCTAAAAATCACCTCTTTTTCTTTCTCTCGATCAGACACTTAGAAAAAAAAATGAAAAAAAAAAAAAAAAATTGGATTTTTTCTAAGTACAAAATCGAGAGAGGCTAAAAATCACCTCTTTTTCCTTCTCTCGATCAGACACTTAGAAAAAAAACGGAAAAAAAAAAAAAAAAAATTTGGATTTTTTCTAAGTACAAAATCGAGAGTGGCTAAAAATCACCTCTTTTTCCTTCTCTCGATCAGACACTTAGAAAAAAAACGGAAAAAAAAAAAAAAAAAAATTTGGATTTTTTCTAAGTACAAAATCGAGAGAGGCTAAAAATCACCTCTTTTTCCTTTTCTCGATCAGACACTTAGAAAAAAAACGGAAAAAAAAAAAAAAAAAATTCGGATTTTTTCTAAGTACAAAATCGAGAGAGGCTAAAAATCACCTCTTTTTCCTTCTCTCGATCAGACACTTAGAAAAAAAACGGAAAAAAAAAAAAAAAAAATTTGGATTTTTTCTAAGTACAAAATCGAGAGTGGCTAAAAATCACCTCTTTTTCCTTCTCTTGATCAGACACTTAGAAAAAAAACGGAAAAAAAATAAAATAAAATTTGGATTTTTTCTAAGTACAAAATCGAGAGAGGCTAAAAATCACCTCTTTTTCCTTTTCTCGATCAGACACTTAGAAAAAAAACGGAAAAAAAAAAAAAAAAATTTGGATTTTTTCTAAGTACAAAATCGAGAGTGGCTAAAAATCACCTCTTTTTCCTTCTCTCGATCAGACACTTAGAAAAAAAACGGAAAAAAAAAAAAAAAATTTGGATTTTTTCTAAGTACAAAATCGAGAGTGGCTAAAAATCACCTCTTTTTCCTTCTCTCGATCAGACACTTAGAAAAAAAAAAGAAAAAAAAAAAAAAAAAATTGGATTTTTTCTAAGTACAAAATCGAGAGAGGCTAAAAATCACCTCTTTTTCCTTCTCTCGATCAGACACTTAGAAAAAAAACGGAAAAAAAAAAAAAAAAAAATTGGATTTTTTCTAAGTACAAAATCGAGAGTGGCTAAAAATCACCTCTTTTTCCTTTCTCTCGATCAGACACTTAGAAAAAAAACGGAAAAAAAAAAAAAAAAAATTTGGATTTTTTCTAAGTACAAAATCGAGAGTGGCTAAAAATCACCTCTTTTTCCTTCTCTCGATCAGACACTTAGAAAAAAAAATGAAAAAAAAAAAAAAAAAATTGGATTTTTTCTAAGTACAAAATCGAGAGAGGCTAAAAATCACCTCTTTTTCCTTCTCTCGATCAGACACTTAGAAAAAAAACGGAAAAAAAAATAAAAAAAATTTGGATTTTTTCTAAGTACAAAATCGAGAGTGGCTAAAAATCACCTCTTTTTCCTTCTCTCGATCAGACACTTAGAAAAAAAAATGAAAAAAAAAAAAAAAAAATTTGATTTTTTCTAAGTACAAAATCGAGAGAGGCAAAAATCACCTCTTTTTCCTTCTCTCGATCAGACACTTAGAAAAAAAAATGGAAAAAAAAAAAAAAAAATTTGGATTTTTTCCAAGTACAAAATCGAGAGTGGCTAAAAATCACCTCTTTTTCCTTCTCTCGATCAGACACTTAGAAAAAAAACGGAAAAAAAAATAAAAAATTTGGATTTTTTCTAAGTACAAAATCGAGAGAGGCTAAAAATCACCTCTTTTTCCTTTTCTCGATCAGACACTTAGAAAAAAAACGGAAAAAAAAAAAAATAAAATTTGGATTTTTTCTAAGTACAAAATCGAGAGAGGCTAAAAATCACCTCTTTTTCCTTCTCTCGATCAGACACTTAGAAAAAAAACGGAAAAAAAAAAAAAAAAAATTTGGATTTTTTCTAAGTACAAAATCGAGAGAGGCTAAAAATCACCTCTTTTTCCTTCTCTCGATCAGACACTTAGAAAGAAAACGGAAAAAAAAAAAAAAAAAATTTGGATTTTTTCTAAGTACAAAATCGAGAGTGGCTAAAAATCACCTCTTTTTCCTTCTCTCGATCAGACACTTAGAAAAAAAACGGAAAAAAAAAAAAAAAAAAATTGGATTTTTTCTAAGTACAAAATCGAGAGTGGCTAAAAATCACCTCTTTTTCCTTTTCTCGATCAGACACTTAGAAAAAAAACGGAAAAAAAAAAATAAAAAAATTGGATTTTTTCTAAGTAAAAAATCGAGAGAGGCTAAAAATCACCTCTTTTTCCTTCTCTCGATCAGACACTTAGAAAAAAAACGGAAAAAAAAAAAAAAAAATTTGGATTTTTTCTAAGTACAAAATCGAGAGTGGCTAAAAATCACCTCTTTTTCCTTCTCTCGATCAGACACTTAGAAAAAAAAATGAAAAAAAAAAAAAAAAAATTGGATTTTTTCTAAGTACAAAATCGAGAGAGGCTAAAAATCACCTCTTTTTCCTTCTCTCGATCAGACACTTAGAAAAAAAACGGAAAAAAAAAAAAAAAAATTTGGATTTTTTCTAAGTACAAAATCGAGAGTGGCTAAAAATCACCTCTTTTTCCTTCTCTCGATCAGACACTTAGAAAAAAAACAGAAAAAAAAAAAAAAAAAATTTGGATTTTTTCTAAGTACAAAATCGAGAGTGGCTAAAAATCACCTCTTTTTCCTTCTCTCGATCAGACACTTAGAAAAAAAACGGAAAAAAAAAAAATAAAAAATTTGGATTTTTTCTAAGTACAAAATCGAGAGAGGCTAAAAATCACCTCTTTTTCCTTCTCTCGATCAGACACTTAGAAAAAAAACGGAAAAAAAAAAAAAAAAAATTTGGATTTTTTCTAAGTACAAAATCGAGAGAGGCTAAAAATCACCTCTTTTTCCTTCTCTCGATCAGACACTTAGAAAAAAAAATGAAAAAAAAAAAAAAAAATTGGATTTTTTCTAAGTACAAAATCGAGAGAGGCTAAAAATCACCTCTTTTTCCTTCTCTCGATCAGACACTTAGAAAAAAAACGGAAAAAAAAAAAAAAAAAAATTGGATTTTTTCTAAGTACAAAATCGAGAGTGGCTAAAAATCACCTCTTTTTCCTTTTCTCGATCAGACACTTAGAAAAAAAACGGAAAAAAAAAAATAAAAAAATTGGATTTTTTCTAAGTACAAAATCGAGAGAGGCTAAAAATCACCTCTTTTTCCTTCTCTCGATCAGACACTTAGAAAAAAAACGGAAAAAAAAAAAAAAAAAATTTGGATTTTTTCTAAGTACAAAATCGAGAGTGGCTAAAAATCACCTCTTTTTCTTTCTCTCGATCAGACACTTAGAAAAAAAAATGAAAAAAAAAAAAAAAAAATTGGATTTTTTCTAAGTACAAAATCGAGAGAGGCTAAAAATCACCTCTTTTTCCTTCTCTCGATCAGACACTTAGAAAAAAAACGGAAAAAAAAAAAAAAAAAATTTGGATTTTTTCTAAGTACAAAATCGAGAGTGGCTAAAAATCACCTCTTTTTCCTTCTCTCGATCAGACACTTAGAAAAAAAACGGAAAAAAAAAAAAAAAAAAATTTGGATTTTTTCTAAGTACAAAATCGAGAGAGGCTAAAAATCACCTCTTTTTCCTTTTCTCGATCAGACACTTAGAAAAAAAACGGAAAAAAAAAAAAAAAAAATTCGGATTTTTTCTAAGTACAAAATCGAGAGAGGCTAAAAATCACCTCTTTTTCCTTTTCTCGATCAGACACTTAGAAAAAAAACGGAAAAAAAAAAAAAAAAATTTGGATTTTTTCTAAGTACAAAATCGAGAGTGGCTAAAAATCACCTCTTTTTCCTTCTCTCGATCAGACACTTAGAAAAAAAACGGAAAAAAAAAAAAAAAAATTTGGATTTTTTCTAAGTACAAAATCGAGAGTGGCTAAAAATCACCTCTTTTTCCTTCTCTCGATCAGACACTTAGAAAAAAAAAAAAAAAAAAAAAAAAAAAAAATTGGATTTTTTCTAAGTACAAAATCGAGAGAGGCTAAAAATCACCTCTTTTTCCTTCTCTCGATCAGACACTTAGAAAAAAAACGGAAAAAAAAAAAAAAAAAAATTGGATTTTTTCTAAGTACAAAATCGAGAGTGGCTAAAAATCACCTCTTTTTCCTTCTCTCGATCAGACACTTAGAAAAAAAACGGAAAAAAAAAAAAAAAAATTTGGATTTTTTCTAAGTACAAAATCGAGAGTGGCTAAAAATCACCTCTTTTTCCTTCTCTCGATCAGACACTTAGAAAAAAAAATGAAAAAAAAAAAAAAAAAATTGGATTTTTTCTAAGTACAAAATCGAGAGAGGCTAAAAATCACCTCTTTTTCCTTCTCTCGATCAGACACTTAGAAAAAAAACGGAAAAAAAAATAAAAAAAATTTGGATTTTTTCTAAGTACAAAATCGAGAGTGGCTAAAAATCACCTCTTTTTCCTTCTCTCGATCAGACACTTAGAAAAAAAAATGAAAAAAAAAAAAAAAAAATTTGATTTTTTCTAAGTACAAAATCGAGAGAGGCAAAAATCACCTCTTTTTCCTTCTCTCGATCAGACACTTAGAAAAAAAAATGGAAAAAAAAAAAAAAAAAATTTGGATTTTTTCCAAGTACAAAATCGAGAGTGGCTAAAAATCACCTCTTTTTCCTTCTCTCGATCAGACACTTAGAAAAAAAACGGAAAAAAAAATAAAAAATTTGGATTTTTTCTAAGTACAAAATCGAGAGAGGCTAAAAATCACCTCTTTTTCCTTCTCTCGATCAGACACTTAGAAAAAAAACGGAAAAAAAAAAAAAAAAAATTTGGATTTTTTCTAAGTACAAAATCGAGAGTGGCTAAAAATCACCTCTTTTTCCTTCTCTCGATCAGACACTTAGAAAAAAAACGGAAAAAAAAAAAAAAAAAAATTTGGATTTTTTCTAAGTACAAAATCGAGAGAGGCTAAAAATCACCTCTTTTTCCTTTTCTCGATCAGACACTTAGAAAAAAAACGGAAAAAAAAAAAAAAAAAATTCGGATTTTTTCTAAGTACAAAATCGAGAGAGGCTAAAAATCACCTCTTTTTCCTTCTCTCGATCAGACACTTAGAAAAAAAACGGAAAAAAAAAAAAAAAAAATTTGGATTTTTTCTAAGTACAAAATCGAGAGTGGCTAAAAATCACCTCTTTTTCCTTCTCTTGATCAGACACTTAGAAAAAAAACGGAAAAAAAATAAAATAAAATTTGGATTTTTTCTAAGTACAAAATCGAGAGAGGCTAAAAATCACCTCTTTTTCCTTTTCTCGATCAGACACTTAGAAAAAAAACGGAAAAAAAAAAAAAAAAATTTGGATTTTTTCTAAGTACAAAATCGAGAGTGGCTAAAAATCACCTCTTTTTCCTTCTCTCGATCAGACACTTAGAAAAAAAACGGAAAAAAAAAAAAAAAATTTGGATTTTTTCTAAGTACAAAATCGAGAGTGGCTAAAAATCACCTCTTTTTCCTTCTCTCGATCAGACACTTAGAAAAAAAAAAGAAAAAAAAAAAAAAAAAAATTGGATTTTTTCTAAGTACAAAATCGAGAGAGGCTAAAAATCACCTCTTTTTCCTTCTCTCGATCAGACACTTAGAAAAAAAACGGAAAAAAAAAAAAAAAAAAATTGGATTTTTTCTAAGTACAAAATCGAGAGTGGCTAAAAATCACCTCTTTTTCCTTCTCTCGATCAGACACTTAGAAAAAAAACGGAAAAAAAAAAAAAAAAAATTTGGATTTTTTCTAAGTACAAAATCGAGAGTGGCTAAAAATCACCTCTTTTTCCTTCTCTCGATCAGACACTTAGAAAAAAAAATGAAAAAAAAAAAAAAAAAATTGGATTTTTTCTAAGTACAAAATCGAGAGAGGCTAAAAATCACCTCTTTTTCCTTCTCTCGATCAGACACTTAGAAAAAAAACGGAAAAAAAAATAAAAAAAATTTGGATTTTTTCTAAGTACAAAATCGAGAGTGGCTAAAAATCACCTCTTTTTCCTTCTCTCGATCAGACACTTAGAAAAAAAAATGAAAAAAAAAAAAAAAAAATTTGATTTTTTCTAAGTACAAAATCGAGAGAGGCAAAAATCACCTCTTTTTCCTTCTCTCGATCAGACACTTAGAAAAAAAAATGGAAAAAAAAAAAAAAAAAATTTGGATTTTTTCCAAGTACAAAATCGAGAGTGGCTAAAAATCACCTCTTTTTCCTTCTCTCGATCAGACACTTAGAAAAAAAACGGAAAAAAAAATAAAAAATTTGGATTTTTTCTAAGTACAAAATCGAGAGAGGCTAAAAATCACCTCTTTTTCCTTTTCTCGATCAGACACTTAGAAAAAAAACGGAAAAAAAATAAAATAAAATTTGGATTTTTTCTAAGTACAAAATCGAGAGAGGCTAAAAATCACCTCTTTTTCCTTCTCTCGATCAGACACTTAGAAAAAAAACGGAAAAAAAAAAAAAAAAAATTTGGATTTTTTCTAAGTACAAAATCGAGAGAGGCTAAAAATCACCTCTTTTTCCTTCTCTCGATCAGACACTTAGAAAGAAAACGGAAAAAAAAAAAAAAAAAATTTGGATTTTTTCTAAGTACAAAATCGAGAGTGGCTAAAAATCACCTCTTTTTCCTTCTCTCGATCAGACACTTAGAAAAAAAACGGAAAAAAAAAAAAAAAAAAATTGGATTTTTTCTAAGTACAAAATCGAGAGTGGCTAAAAATCACCTCTTTTTCCTTTTCTCGATCAGACACTTAGAAAAAAAACGGAAAAAAAAAAATAAAAAAATTGGATTTTTTCTAAGTAAAAAATCGAGAGAGGCTAAAAATCACCTCTTTTTCCTTCTCTCGATCAGACACTTAGAAAAAAAACGGAAAAAAAAAAAAAAAAATTTGGATTTTTTCTAAGTACAAAATCGAGAGTGGCTAAAAATCACCTCTTTTTCCTTCTCTCGATCAGACACTTAGAAAAAAAAATGAAAAAAAAAAAAAAAAAATTGGATTTTTTCTAAGTACAAAATCGAGAGAGGCTAAAAATCACCTCTTTTTCCTTCTCTCGATCAGACACTTAGAAAAAAAACGGAAAAAAAAAAAAAAAAATTTGGATTTTTTCTAAGTACAAAATCGAGAGTGGCTAAAAATCACCTCTTTTTCCTTCTCTCGATCAGACACTTAGAAAAAAAACAGAAAAAAAAAAAAAAAAATTTGGATTTTTTCTAAGTACAAAATCGAGAGTGGCTAAAAATCACCTCTTTTTCCTTCTCTCGATCAGACACTTAGAAAAAAAACGGAAAAAAAAAAAATAAAAAATTTGGATTTTTTCTAAGTACAAAATCGAGAGAGGCTAAAAATCACCTCTTTTTCCTTCTCTCGATCAGACACTTAGAAAAAAAACGGAAAAAAAAAAAAAAAAAATTTGGATTTTTTCTAAGTACAAAATCGAGAGAGGCTAAAAATCACCTCTTTTTCCTTCTCTCGATCAGACACTTAGAAAAAAAAATGAAAAAAAAAAAAAAAAATTGGATTTTTTCTAAGTACAAAATCGAGAGAGGCTAAAAATCACCTCTTTTTCCTTCTCTCGATCAGACACTTAGAAAAAAAACGGAAAAAAAAAAAAAAAAAAATTGGATTTTTTCTAAGTACAAAATCGAGAGTGGCTAAAAATCACCTCTTTTTCCTTTTCTCGATCAGACACTTAGAAAAAAAACGGAAAAAAAAAAATAAAAAAATTGGATTTTTTCTAAGTACAAAATCGAGAGAGGCTAAAAATCACCTCTTTTTCCTTCTCTCGATCAGACACTTAGAAAAAAAACGGAAAAAAAAAAAAAAAAAATTTGGATTTTTTCTAAGTACAAAATCGAGAGTGGCTAAAAATCACCTCTTTTTCTTTCTCTCGATCAGACACTTAGAAAAAAAAATGAAAAAAAAAAAAAAAAAATTGGATTTTTTCTAAGTACAAAATCGAGAGAGGCTAAAAATCACCTCTTTTTCCTTCTCTCGATCAGACACTTAGAAAAAAAACGGAAAAAAAAAAAAAAAAAATTTGGATTTTTTCTAAGTACAAAATCGAGAGTGGCTAAAAATCACCTCTTTTTCCTTCTCTCGATCAGACACTTAGAAAAAAAACGGAAAAAAAAAAAAAAAAAAATTTGGATTTTTTCTAAGTACAAAATCGAGAGAGGCTAAAAATCACCTCTTTTTCCTTTTCTCGATCAGACACTTAGAAAAAAAACGGAAAAAAAAAAAAAAAAAATTCGGATTTTTTCTAAGTACAAAATCGAGAGAGGCTAAAAATCACCTCTTTTTCCTTTTCTCGATCAGACACTTAGAAAAAAAACGGAAAAAAAAAAAAAAAAATTTGGATTTTTTCTAAGTACAAAATCGAGAGTGGCTAAAAATCACCTCTTTTTCCTTCTCTCGATCAGACACTTAGAAAAAAAACGGAAAAAAAAAAAAAAAAATTTGGATTTTTTCTAAGTACAAAATCGAGAGTGGCTAAAAATCACCTCTTTTTCCTTCTCTCGATCAGACACTTAGAAAAAAAAAAAAAAAAAAAAAAAAAAAAATTGGATTTTTTCTAAGTACAAAATCGAGAGAGGCTAAAAATCACCTCTTTTTCCTTCTCTCGATCAGACACTTAGAAAAAAAACGGAAAAAAAAAAAAAAAAAAATTGGATTTTTTCTAAGTACAAAATCGAGAGTGGCTAAAAATCACCTCTTTTTCCTTCTCTCGATCAGACACTTAGAAAAAAAACGGAAAAAAAAAAAAAAAAATTTGGATTTTTTCTAAGTACAAAATCGAGAGTGGCTAAAAATCACCTCTTTTTCCTTCTCTCGATCAGACACTTAGAAAAAAAAATGAAAAAAAAAAAAAAAAAAATTGGATTTTTTCTAAGTACAAAATCGAGAGAGGCTAAAAATCACCTCTTTTTCCTTCTCTCGATCAGACACTTAGAAAAAAAACGGAAAAAAAAATAAAAAAAATTTGGATTTTTTCTAAGTACAAAATCGAGAGTGGCTAAAAATCACCTCTTTTTCCTTCTCTCGATCAGACACTTAGAAAAAAAAATGAAAAAAAAAAAAAAAAAATTTGATTTTTTCTAAGTACAAAATCGAGAGAGGCAAAAATCACCTCTTTTTCCTTCTCTCGATCAGACACTTAGAAAAAAAAATGGAAAAAAAAAAAAAAAAAATTTGGATTTTTTCCAAGTACAAAATCGAGAGTGGCTAAAAATCACCTCTTTTTCCTTCTCTCGATCAGACACTTAGAAAAAAAACGGAAAAAAAAATAAAAAATTTGGATTTTTTCTAAGTACAAAATCGAGAGAGGCTAAAAATCACCTCTTTTTCCTTTTCTCGATCAGACACTTAGAAAAAAAACGGAAAAAAATAAAAATAAAATTTGGATTTTTTCTAAGTACAAAATCGAGAGAGGCTAAAAATCACCTCTTTTTCCTTCTCTCGATCAGACACTTAGAAAAAAAACGGAAAAAAAAAAAAAAAAAATTTGGATTTTTTCTAAGTACAAAATCGAGAGAGGCTAAAAATCACCTCTTTTTCCTTCTCTCGATCAGACACTTAGAAAGAAAACGGAAAAAAAAAAAAAAAATTTGGATTTTTTCTAAGTACAAAATCGAGAGTGGCTAAAAATCACCTCTTTTTCCTTCTCTCGATCAGACACTTAGAAAAAAAACGGAAAAAAAAAAAAAAAAAAATTGGATTTTTTCTAAGTACAAAATCGAGAGTGGCTAAAAATCACCTCTTTTTCCTTTTCTCGATCAGACACTTAGAAAAAAAACGGAAAAAAAAAAATAAAAAAATTGGATTTTTTCTAAGTAAAAAATCGAGAGAGGCTAAAAATCACCTCTTTTTCCTTCTCTCGATCAGACACTTAGAAAAAAAACGGAAAAAAAAAAAAAAAAATTTGGATTTTTTCTAAGTACAAAATCGAGAGTGGCTAAAAATCACCTCTTTTTCCTTCTCTCGATCAGACACTTAGAAAAAAAAATGAAAAAAAAAAAAAAAAAATTGGATTTTTTCTAAGTACAAAATCGAGAGAGGCTAAAAATCACCTCTTTTTCCTTCTCTCGATCAGACACTTAGAAAAAAAACGGAAAAAAAAAAAAAAAAATTTGGATTTTTTCTAAGTACAAAATCGAGAGTGGCTAAAAATCACCTCTTTTTCCTTCTCTCGATCAGACACTTAGAAAAAAAACGGAAAAAAAAAAAAAAAAATTTGGATTTTTTCTAAGTACAAAATCGAGAGAGGCTAAAAATCACCTCTTTTTCCTTTTCTCGATCAGACACTTAGAAAAAAAACGGAAAAAAAAAAAAAAAAAATTTGGATTTTTTCTAAGTACAAAATCGAGAGTGGCTAAAAATCACCTCTTTTTCCTTCTCTCGATCAGACACTTAGAAAAAAAACGGAAAAAAAAAAAAAAAAATTTGGATTTTTTCTAAGTACAAAATCGAGAGTGGCTAAAAATCACCTCTTTTTCCTTCTCTCGATCAGACACTTAGAAAAAAAAATGAAAAAAAAAAAAAAAAATTGGATTTTTTCTAAGTACAAAATCGAGAGAGGCTAAAAATCACCTCTTTTTCCTTCTCTCGATCAGACACTTAGAAAAAAAACGGAAAAAAAAAACAAAAAAATTTGGATTTTTTCTAAGTACAAAATCGAGAGTGGCTAAAAATCACCTCTTTTTCCTTCTCTCGATCAGACACTTAGAAAAAAAACGGAAAAAAAAAAAAAAAAAATTTGGATTTTTTCTAAGTACAAAATCGAGAGTGGCTAAAAATCACCTCTTTTTCCTTCTCTCGATCAGACACTTAGAAAAAAAAATGAAAAAAAAAAAAAAAAAAATTGGATTTTTTCTAAGTACAAAATCGAGAGTGGCTAAAAATCACCTCTTTTTCCTTCTCTCGATCAGACACTTAGAAAAAAAACGGAAAAAAAAAAAAAAAAAAATTGGATTTTTTCTAAGTACAAAATCGAGAGTGGCTAAAAATCACCTCTTTTTCCTTTTCTCGATCAGACACTTAGAAAAAAAACGGAAAAAAAAAAATAAAAAAATTGGATTTTTTCTAAGTACAAAATCGAGAGAGGCTAAAAATCACCTCTTTTTCCTTCTCTCGATCAGACACTTAGAAAAAAAACGGAAAAAAAAAAAAAAAAAATTTGGATTTTTTCTAAGTACAAAATCGAGAGTGGCTAAAAATCACCTCTTTTTCCTTCTCTCGATCAGACACTTAGAAAAAAAAATGAAAAAAAAAAAAAAAAAATTAGATTTTTTCTAAGTACAAAATCGAGAGAGGCAAAAATCACCTCTTTTTCCTTCTCTCGATCAGACACTTAGAAAAAAAAATGGAAAAAAAAAAAAAAAAATTTGGATTTTTTCTAAGTACAAAATCGAGAGTGGCTAAAAATCACCTCTTTTTCCTTCTCTCGATCAGACACTTAGAAAAAAAACGGAAAAAAAAAAAAAAAAAATTGGATTTTTTCTAAGTACAAAATCGAGAGAGGCTAAAAATCACCTCTTTTTCCTTTTCTCGATCAGACACTTAGAAAAAAAACGGAAAAAAAAAAAAATAAAATTTGGATTTTTTCTAAGTACAAAATCGAGAGAGGCTAAAAATCACCTCTTTTTCCTTCTCTCGATCAGACACTTAGAAAAAAAACGGAAAAAAAAAAAAAAAAAATTTGGATTTTTTCTAAGTACAAAATCGAGAGTGGCTAAAAATCACCTCTTTTTCCTTCTCTCGATCAGACACTTAGAAAAAAAACGGAAAAAAAAAAAAAAAAAATTGGATTTTTTCTAAGTACAAAATCGAGAGTGGCTAAAAATCACCTCTTTTTCCTTTTCTCGATCAGACACTTAGAAAAAAAACGGAAAAAAAAAAATAAAAAAATTGGATTTTTTCTAAGTACAAAATCGAGAGAGGCTAAAAATCACCTCTTTTTCCTTCTCTCGATCAGACACTTAGAAAAAAAACGGAAAAAAAAAAAAAAAAAATTTGGATTTTTTCTAAGTACAAAATCGAGAGTGGCTAAAAATCACCTCTTTTTCCTTCTCTCGATCAGACACTTAGAAAAAAAAATGAAAAAAAAAAAAAAAAAATTGGATTTTTTCTAAGTACAAAATCGAGAGAGGCTAAAAATCACCTCTTTTTCCTTCTCTCGATCAGACACTTAGAAAAAAAACGGAAAAAAAAAAAAAAAAAATTTGGATTTTTTCTAAGTACAAAATCGAGAGTGGCTAAAAATCACCTCTTTTTCCTTCTCTCGATCAGACACTTAGAAAAAAAACGGAAAAAAAAAAAAAAAAAAATTTGGATTTTTTCTAAGTACAAAATCGAGAGAGGCTAAAAATCACCTCTTTTTCCTTTTCTCGATCAGACACTTAGAAAAAAAACGGAAAAAAAAAAAAAAAAAATTTGGATTTTTTCTAAGTACAAAATCGAGAGAGGCTAAAAATCACCTCTTTTTCCTTCTCTCGATCAGACACTTAGAAAAAAAACGGAAAAAAAAAAAAAAAAAATTTGGATTTTTTCTAAGTACAAAATCGAGAGTGGCTAAAAATCACCTCTTTTTCCTTCTCTTGATCAGACACTTAGAAAAAAAACGGAAAAAAAAAAAAAAAAATTTGGATTTTTTCTAAGTACAAAATCGAGAGAGGCTAAAAATCACCTCTTTTTCCTTCTCTCGATCAGACACTTAGAAAAAAAACGGAAAAAAAAAAAAAAAAAATTTGGATTTTTTCTAAGTACAAAATCGAGAGTGGCTAAAAATCACCTCTTTTTCCTTCTCTCGATCAGACACTTAGAAAAAAAACGGGAAAAAAAAAAAAAAAATTTGGATTTTTTCTAAGTACAAAATCGAGAGTGGCTAAAAATCACCTCTTTTTCCTTCTCTCGATCAGACACTTAGAAAAAAAAATGGAAAAAAAAAAAAAAAAAATTGGATTTTTTCTAAGTACAAAATCGAGAGAGGCTAAAAATCACCTCTTTTTCCTTCTCTCGATCAGACACTTAGAAAAAAAACGGAAAAAAAAAAAAAAAAAATTTGGGTTTTTCTAAGTACAAAATCGAGAGTGGCTAAAAATCACCTCTTTTTCCTTCTCTCGATCAGACACTTAGAAAAAAAACGGAAAAAAAAAAAAAAAAAATTTGGATTTTTTCTAAGTACAAAATCGAGAGAGGCTAAAAATCACCTCTTTTTCCTTCTCTCGATCAGACACTTAGAAAAAAAACGGAAAAAAAAAAAAAAAAAAATTGGATTTTTTCTAAGTACAAAATCGAGAGAGGCTAAAAATCACCTCTTTTTCCTTCTCTCGATCAGACACTTAGAAAAAAAACGGAAAAAAAAAAAAAAAAAATTTGGATTTTTTCTAAGTACAAAATCGAGAGTGGCTAAAAATCACCTCTTTTTCCTTCTCTCGGTCAGACACTTAGAAAAAAAACGGAAAAAAAAAAAAAAAAAATTTGGATTTTTTCTAAGTACAAAATCGAGAGTGGCTAAAAATCACCTCTTTTTCCTTCTCTCGATCAGACACTTAGAAAAAAAACGGAAAAAAAAAAAAAAAATTTGGATTTTTTCTAAGTACAAAATCGAGAGTGGCTAAAAATCACCTCTTTTTCCTTCTCTCGATCAGACACTTAGAAAAAAAAATGAAAAAAAAAAAAAAAAATTTGGATTTTTTCTAAGTACAAAATCGAGAGTGGCTAAAAATCACCTCTTTTTCCTTCTCTCGATCAGACACTTAGAAAAAAAACAGAAAAAAAAAAAAAAAAAATTGGATTTTTTCTAAGTACAAAATCGAGAGTGGCTAAAAATCACCTCTTTTTCCTTCTCTCGATCAGACACTTAGAAAAAAAACAGAAAAAAAAAAAAAAAAAAATTTGGATTTTTTCTAAGTACAAAATCGAGAGAGGCTAAAAATCACCTCTTTTTCCTTCTCTCGATCAGACACTTAGAAAAAAAACGGAAAAAAAAAAAAAAAAATTTGGATTTTTTCTAAGTACAAAATCGAGAGAGGCTAAAAATCACCTCTTTTTCCTTCTCTCGATCAGACACTTAGAAAAAAAACGGAAAAAAAAATAAAAAAAATTTGGATTTTTTCTAAGTACAAAATCGAGAGTGGCTAAAAATCACCTCTTTTTCCTTCTCTCGATCAGACACTTAGAAAAAAAAATGAAAAAAAAAAAAAAAAAATTGGATTTTTTCTAAGTACAAAATCGAGAGAGGCTAAAAATCACCTCTTTTTCCTTCTCTCGATCAGACACTTAGAAAAAAAACGGAAAAAAAAAAAAAAAAAATTTGGATTTTTTCTAAGTACAAAATCGAGAGTGGCTAAAAATCACCTCTTTTTCCTTCTCTCGATCAGACACTTAGAAAAAAAACGAAAAAAAAAAAAAATAAAATTTGGATTTTTTCTAAGTACAAAATCGAGAGAGGCTAAAAATCACCTCTTTTTCCTTTTCTCGATCAGACACTTAGAAAAAAAACGGAAAAAAAAAAAAAAAAATTTGGATTTTTTCTAAGTACAAAATCGAGAGTGGCTAAAAATCACCTCTTTTTCCTTCTCTCGATCAGACACTTAGAAAAAAAACGGAAAAAAAAATAAAAAATTTGGATTTTTTCTAAGTACAAAATCGAGAGAGGCTAAAAATCACCTCTTTTTCCTTTTCTCGATCAGACACTTAGAAAAAAAACGGAAAAAAAAAAAAATAAAATTTGGATTTTTTCTAAGTACAAAATCGAGAGAGGCTAAAAATCACCTCTTTTTCCTTCTCTCGATCAGACACTTAGAAAAAAAACGGAAAAAAAAAAAAAAAAAATTTGGATTTTTTCTAAGTACAAAATCGAGAGAGGCTAAAAATCACCTCTTTTTCCTTCTCTCGATCAGACACTTAGAAAGAAAACGGAAAAAAAAAAAAAAAAAATTTGGATTTTTTCTAAGTACAAAATCGAGAGTGGCTAAAAATCACCTCTTTTTCCTTCTCTCGATCAGACACTTAGAAAAAAAACGGAAAAAAAAAAAAAAAAAAATTGGATTTTTTCTAAGTACAAAATCGAGAGTGGCTAAAAATCACCTCTTTTTCCTTTTCTCGATCAGACACTTAGAAAAAAAACGGAAAAAAAAAAATAAAAAAATTGGATTTTTTCTAAGTAAAAAATCGAGAGAGGCTAAAAATCACCTCTTTTTCCTTCTCTCGATCAGACACTTAGAAAAAAAACGGAAAAAAAAAAAAAAAAATTTGGATTTTTTCTAAGTACAAAATCGAGAGTGGCGAAAAATCACCTCTTTTTCCTTCTCTCGATCAGACACTTAGAAAAAAAACGGAAAAAAAAAAAAAAAAAATTTGGATTTTTTCTAAGTACAAAATCGAGAGAGGCTAAAAATCACCTCTTTTTCCTTTTCTCGATCAGACACTTAGAAAAAAAACGGAAAAAAAAAAAAAAAAAATTGGATTTTTTCTAAGTACAAAATCGAGAGTGGCTAAAAATCACCTCTTTTTCCTTCTCTCGATCAGACACTTAGAAAAAAAACGGAAAAAAAAAAAAAAAAATTTGGATTTTTTCTAAGTACAAAATCGAGAGTGGCTAAAAATCACCTCTTTTTCCTTTTCTCGATCAGACACTTAGAAAAAAAACGGAAAAAAAAAAAAAAAAAATTTGGATTTTTTCTAAGTACAAAATCGAGAGTGGCTAAAAATCACCTCTTTTTCCTTCTCTCGATCAGACACTTAGAAAAAAAAATGAAAAAAAAAAAAAAAAAAATTGGATTTTTTCTAAGTACAAAATCGAGAGTGGCTAAAAATCACCTCTTTTTCCTTTTCTCGATCAGACACTTAGAAAAAAAACGGAAAAAAAAAAATAAAAAAATTGGATTTTTTCTAAGTACAAAATCGAGAGAGGCTAAAAATCACCTCTTTTTCCTTCTCTCGATCAGACACTTAGAAAAAAAAATGAAAAAAAAAAAAAAAAATTAGATTTTTTCTAAGTA
Source organism: Entelurus aequoreus (assembly GCF_033978785.1). NCBI lineage: Eukaryota > Metazoa > Chordata > Actinopteri > Syngnathiformes > Syngnathidae > Entelurus > Entelurus aequoreus. The sequence continues at coordinate 54,766,620 of NC_084742.1, forward strand.
CAAAATCGAGAGAGGCAAAAATCACCTCTTTTTCCTTCTCTCGATCAGACACTTAGAAAAAAAATGGAAAAAAAAAAAAAAAAATTTGGATTTTTTCTAAGTACAAAATCGAGAGTGGCTAAAAATCACCTCTTTTTCCTTCTCTCGATCAGACACTTAGAAAAAAAACGGAAAAAAAAAAAAAAAAAATTGGATTTTTTCTAAGTACAAAATCGAGAGAGGCTAAAAATCACCTCTTTTTCCTTTTCTCGATCAGACACTTAGAAAAAAAACGGAAAAAATAAAAAATAAAATTTGGATTTTTTCTAAGTACAAAATCGAGAGAGGCTAAAAATCACCTCTTTTTCCTTCTCTCGATCAGACACTTAGAAAAAAAACGGAAAAAAAAAAAAAAAAAAATTGGATTTTTTCTAAGTACAAAATCGAGAGTGGCTAAAAATCACCTCTTTTTCCTTCTCTCGATCAGACACTTAGAAAAAAAACGGAAAAAAAAAAAAAAAAAATTGGATTTTTTCTAAGTACAAAATCGAGAGTGGCTAAAAATCACCTCTTTTTCCTTTTCTCGATCAGACACTTAGAGAAAAAACGGAAAAAAAAAAATAAAAAAATTGGATTTTTTCTAAGTACAAAATCGAGAGAGGCTAAAAATCACCTCTTTTTCCTTCTCTCGATCAGACACTTAGAAAAAAAACGGAAAAAAAAAAAAAAAAAATTTGGATTTTTTCTAAGTACAAAATCGAGAGTGGCTAAAAATCACCTCTTTTTCCTTCTCTCGATCAGACACTTAGAAAAAAAAATGAAAAAAAAAAAAAAAAATTGGATTTTTTCTAAGTACAAAATCGAGAGAGGCTAAAAATCACCTCTTTTTCCTTCTCTCGATCAGACACTTAGAAAAAAAACGGAAAAAAAAAAAAAAAAAATTTGGATTTTTTCTAAGTACAAAATCGAGAGTGGCTAAAAATCACCTCTTTTTCCTTCTCTCGATCAGACACTTAGAAAAAAAACGGAAAAAAAAAAAAAAAAAAATTTGGATTTTTTCTAAGTACAAAATCGAGAGAGGCTAAAAATCACCTCTTTTTCCTTTTCTCGATCAGACACTTAGAAAAAAAACGGAAAAAAAAAAAAAAAAAATTTGGATTTTTTCTAAGTACAAAATCGAGAGAGGCTAAAAATCACCTCTTTTTCCTTCTCTCGATCAGACACTTAGAAAAAAAACGGAAAAAAAAAAAAAAAAAATTTGGATTTTTTCTAAGTACAAAATCGAGAGTGGCTAAAAATCACCTCTTTTTCCTTTTCTCGATCAGACACTTAGAAAAAAAACGGAAAAAAAAAAAAAAAAAATTTGGATTTTTTCTAAGTACAAAATCGAGAGTGGCTAAAAATCACCTCTTTTTCCTTCTCTCGATCAGACACTTAGAAAAAAAAATGGAAAAAAAAAAAAAAAAAATTGGATTTTTTCTAAGTACAAAATCGAGAGAGGCTAAAAATCACCTCTTTTTCCTTCTCTCGATCAGACACTTAGAAAAAAAACGGAAAAAAAAAAAAAAAAAATTTGGGTTTTTCTAAGTACAAAATCGAGAGTGGCTAAAAATCACCTCTTTTTCCTTCTCTCGATCAGACACTTAGAAAAAAAACGGAAAAAAAAAAAAAAAAAATTTGGATTTTTTCTAAGTACAAAATCGAGAGAGGCTAAAAATCACCTCTTTTTCCTTCTCTCGATCAGACACTTAGAAAAAAAACGGAAAAAAAAAAAAAAAAAAATTGGATTTTTTCTAAGTACAAAATCGAGAGAGGCTAAAAATCACCTCTTTTTCCTTCTCTCGATCAGACACTTAGAAAAAAAACGGAAAAAAAAAAAAAAAAAATTTGGATTTTTTCTAAGTACAAAATCGAGAGTGGCTAAAAATCACCTCTTTTTCCTTCTCTCGATCAGACACTTAGAAAAAAAACGGAAAAAAAAAAAAAAAAATTTGGATTTTTTCTAAGTACAAAATCGAGAGTGGCTAAAAATCACCTCTTTTTCCTTCTCTCGATCAGACACTTAGAAAAAAAACGGAAAAAAAAAAAAAAAAATTTGGATTTTTTCTAAGTACAAAATCGAGAGTGGCTAAAAATCACCTCTTTTTCCTTCTCTCGATCAGACACTTAGAAAAAAAAATGAAAAAAAAAAAAAAAAATTTGGATTTTTTCTAAGTACAAAATCGAGAGTGGCTAAAAATCACCTCTTTTTCCTTCTCTCGATCAGACACTTAGAAAAAAAACAGAAAAAAAAAAAAAAAAAATTTGGATTTTTTCTAAGTACAAAATCGAGAGTGGCTAAAAATCACCTCTTTTTCCTTCTCTCGATCAGACACTTAGAAAAAAAACAGAAAAAAAAAAAAAAAAAAATTTGGATTTTTTCTAAGTACAAAATCGAGAGAGGCTAAAAATCACCTCTTTTTCCTTCTCTCGATCAGACACTTAGAAAAAAAACGGAAAAAAAAAAAAAAAAATTTGGATTTTTTCTAAGTACAAAATCGAGAGAGGCTAAAAATCACCTCTTTTTCCTTCTCTCGATCAGACACTTAGAAAAAAAACGGAAAAAAAAATAAAAAAAATTTGGATTTTTTCTAAGTACAAAATCGAGAGTGGCTAAAAATCACCTCTTTTTCCTTCTCTCGATCAGACACTTAGAAAAAAAAATGAAAAAAAAAAAAAAAAAATTGGATTTTTTCTAAGTACAAAATCGAGAGAGGCTAAAAATCACCTCTTTTTCCTTCTCTCGATCAGACACTTAGAAAAAAAACGGAAAAAAAAAAAAAAAAAATTTGGATTTTTTCTAAGTACAAAATCGAGAGTGGCTAAAAATCACCTCTTTTTCCTTCTCTCGATCAGACACTTAGAAAAAAAACGGAAAAAAAATAAAATAAAATTTGGATTTTTTCTAAGTACAAAATCGAGAGAGGCTAAAAATCACCTCTTTTTCCTTTTCTCGATCAGACACTTAGAAAAAAAACGGAAAAAAAAAAAAAAAAATTTGGATTTTTTCTAAGTACAAAATCGAGAGTGGCTAAAAATCACCTCTTTTTCCTTCTCTCGATCAGACACTTAGAAAAAAAACGGAAAAAAAAATAAAAAATTTGGATTTTTTCTAAGTACAAAATCGAGAGAGGCTAAAAATCACCTCTTTTTCCTTTTCTCGATCAGACACTTAGAAAAAAAACGGAAAAAAAAAAAATAAAATTTGGATTTTTTCTAAGTACAAAATCGAGAGAGGCTAAAAATCACCTCTTTTTCCTTCTCTCGATCAGACACTTAGAAAAAAAACGGAAAAAAAAAAAAAAAAAATTTGGATTTTTTCTAAGTACAAAATCGAGAGAGGCTAAAAATCACCTCTTTTTCCTTCTCTCGATCAGACACTTAGAAAGAAAACGGAAAAAAAAAAAAAAAAAATTTGGATTTTTTCTAAGTACAAAATCGAGAGTGGCTAAAAATCACCTCTTTTTCCTTCTCTCGATCAGACACTTAGAAAAAAAACGGAAAAAAAAAAAAAAAAAAATTGGATTTTTTCTAAGTACAAAATCGAGAGTGGCTAAAAATCACCTCTTTTTCCTTTTCTCGATCAGACACTTAGAAAAAAAACGGAAAAAAAAAAATAAAAAAATTGGATTTTTTCTAAGTAAAAAATCGAGAGAGGCTAAAAATCACCTCTTTTTCCTTCTCTCGATCAGACACTTAGAAAAAAAACGGAAAAAAAAAAAAAAAAATTTGGATTTTTTCTAAGTACAAAATCGAGAGTGGCTAAAAATCACCTCTTTTTCCTTCTCTCGATCAGACACTTAGAAAAAAAAATGAAAAAAAAAAAAAAAAAATTGGATTTTTTCTAAGTACAAAATCGAGAGAGGCTAAAAATCACCTCTTTTTCCTTCTCTCGATCAGACACTTAGAAAAAAAACGGAAAAAAAAAAAAAAAAAATTTGGATTTTTTCTAAGTACAAAATCGAGAGTGGCTAAAAATCACCTCTTTTTCCTTCTCTCGATCAGACACTTAGAAAAAAAACGGAAAAAAAAAAAAAAAAAATTTGGATTTTTTCTAAGTACAAAATCGAGAGAGGCTAAAAATCACCTCTTTTTCCTTTTCTCGATCAGACACTTAGAAAAAAAACGGAAAAAAAAAAAAAAAATTTGGATTTTTTCTAAGTACAAAATCGAGAGTGGCTAAAAATCACCTCTTTTTCCTTCTCTCGATCAGACACTTAGAAAAAAAACGGAAAAAAAAAAAAAAAAATTTGGATTTTTTCTAAGTACAAAATCGAGAGTGGCTAAAAATCACCTCTTTTTCCTTCTCTCGATCAGACACTTAGAAAAAAAAACGGAAAAAAAAAAAAAAAAATTTGGATTTTTTCTAAGTACAAAATCGAGAGTGGCTAAAAATCACCTCTTTTTCCTTCTCTCGATCAGACACTTAGAAAAAAAACGGAAAAAAAAATAAAAAATTTGGATTTTTTCTAAGTACAAAATCGAGAGAGGCTAAAAATCACCTCTTTTTCCTTTTCTCGATCAGACACTTAGAAAAAAAACGGAAAAAAAAAAAATAAAATTTGGATTTTTTCTAAGTACAAAATCGAGAGAGGCTAAAAATCACCTCTTTTTCCTTCTCTCGATCAGACACTTAGAAAAAAAACGGAAAAAAAAAAAAAAAAAATTTGGATTTTTTCTAAGTACAAAATCGAGAGAGGCTAAAAATCACCTCTTTTTCCTTCTCTCGATCAGACACTTAGAAAGAAAACGGAAAAAAAAAAAAAAAAAATTTGGATTTTTTCTAAGTACAAAATCGAGAGTGGCTAAAAATCACCTCTTTTTCCTTCTCTCGATCAGACACTTAGAAAAAAAACGGAAAAAAAAAAAAAAAAAATTGGATTTTTTCTAAGTACAAAATCGAGAGTGGCTAAAAATCACCTCTTTTTCCTTTTCTCGATCAGACACTTAGAAAAAAAACGGAAAAAAAAAAATAAAAAAATTGGATTTTTTCTAAGTAAAAAATCGAGAGAGGCTAAAAATCACCTCTTTTTCCTTCTCTCGATCAGACACTTAGAAAAAAAACGGAAAAAAAAAAAAAAAAATTTGGATTTTTTCTAAGTACAAAATCGAGAGTGGCTAAAAATCACCTCTTTTTCCTTCTCTCGATCAGACACTTAGAAAAAAAATGAAAAAAAAAAAAAAAAAATTGGATTTTTTCTAAGTACAAAATCGAGAGAGGCTAAAAATCACCTCTTTTTCCTTCTCTCGATCAGACACTTAGAAAAAAAACGGAAAAAAAAAAAAAAAAAATTTGGATTTTTTCTAAGTACAAAATCGAGAGTGGCTAAAAATCACCTCTTTTTCCTTCTCTCGATCAGACACTTAGAAAAAAAACAGAAAAAAAAAAAAAAAAATTTGGATTTTTTCTAAGTACAAAATCGAGAGTGGCTAAAAATCACCTCTTTTTCCTTCTCTCGATCAGACACTTAGAAAAAAAACGGAAAAAAAAAAAATAAAAAATTTGGATTTTTTCTAAGTACAAAATCGAGAGAGGCTAAAAATCACCTCTTTTTCCTTCTCTCGATCAGACACTTAGAAAAAAAACGGAAAAAAAAAAAAAAAAAATTTGGATTTTTTCTAAGTACAAAATCGAGAGAGGCTAAAAATCACCTCTTTTTCCTTCTCTCGATCAGACACTTAGAAAAAAAAATGAAAAAAAAAAAAAAAAATTGGATTTTTTCTAAGTACAAAATCGAGAGAGGCTAAAAATCACCTCTTTTTCCTTCTCTCGATCAGACACTTAGAAAAAAAACGGAAAAAAAAAAAAAAAAAAATTGGATTTTTTCTAAGTACAAAATCGAGAGTGGCTAAAAATCACCTCTTTTTCCTTTTCTCGATCAGACACTTAGAAAAAAAACGGAAAAAAAAAAATAAAAAAATTGGATTTTTTCTAAGTACAAAATCGAGAGAGGCTAAAAATCACCTCTTTTTCCTTCTCTCGATCAGACACTTAGAAAAAAAACGGAAAAAAAAAAAAAAAAAATTTGGATTTTTTCTAAGTACAAAATCGAGAGTGGCTAAAAATCACCTCTTTTTCTTTCTCTCGATCAGACACTTAGAAAAAAAAATGAAAAAAAAAAAAAAAAAATTGGATTTTTTCTAAGTACAAAATCGAGAGAGGCTAAAAATCACCTCTTTTTCCTTCTCTCGATCAGACACTTAGAAAAAAAACGGAAAAAAAAAAAAAAAAAATTTGGATTTTTTCTAAGTACAAAATCGAGAGTGGCTAAAAATCACCTCTTTTTCCTTCTCTCGATCAGACACTTAGAAAAAAAACGGAAAAAAAAAAAAAAAAAAATTTGGATTTTTTCTAAGTACAAAATCGAGAGAGGCTAAAAATCACCTCTTTTTCCTTTTCTCGATCAGACACTTAGAAAAAAAACGGAAAAAAAAAAAAAAAAAATTCGGATTTTTTCTAAGTACAAAATCGAGAGAGGCTAAAAATCACCTCTTTTTCCTTTTCTCGATCAGACACTTAGAAAAAAAACGGAAAAAAAAAAAAAAAAATTTGGATTTTTTCTAAGTACAAAATCGAGAGTGGCTAAAAATCACCTCTTTTTCCTTCTCTCGATCAGACACTTAGAAAAAAAACGGAAAAAAAAAAAAAAAAATTTGGATTTTTTCTAAGTACAAAATCGAGAGTGGCTAAAAATCACCTCTTTTTCCTTCTCTCGATCAGACACTTAGAAAAAAAAAAAAAAAAAAAAAAAAAAAAATTGGATTTTTTCTAAGTACAAAATCGAGAGAGGCTAAAAATCACCTCTTTTTCCTTCTCTCGATCAGACACTTAGAAAAAAAACGGAAAAAAAAAAAAAAAAAAATTGGATTTTTTCTAAGTACAAAATCGAGAGTGGCTAAAAATCACCTCTTTTTCCTTCTCTCGATCAGACACTTAGAAAAAAAACGGAAAAAAAAAAAAAAAAATTTGGATTTTTTCTAAGTACAAAATCGAGAGTGGCTAAAAATCACCTCTTTTTCCTTCTCTCGATCAGACACTTAGAAAAAAAAATGAAAAAAAAAAAAAAAAAAATTGGATTTTTTCTAAGTACAAAATCGAGAGAGGCTAAAAATCACCTCTTTTTCCTTCTCTCGATCAGACACTTAGAAAAAAAACGGAAAAAAAAATAAAAAAAATTTGGATTTTTTCTAAGTACAAAATCGAGAGTGGCTAAAAATCACCTCTTTTTCCTTCTCTCGATCAGACACTTAGAAAAAAAAATGAAAAAAAAAAAAAAAAAATTTGATTTTTTCTAAGTACAAAATCGAGAGAGGCAAAAATCACCTCTTTTTCCTTCTCTAGACACTTAGAAAAAAAAATGGAAAAAAAAAAAAAAAAATTTGGATTTTTTCCAAGTACAAAATCGAGAGTGGCTAAAAATCACCTCTTTTTCCTTCTCTCGATCAGACACTTAGAAAAAAAACGGAAAAAAAAATAAAAAATTTGGATTTTTTCTAAGTACAAAATCGAGAGAGGCTAAAAATCACCTCTTTTTCCTTTTCTCGATCAGACACTTAGAAAAAAAACGGAAAAAAATAAAAATAAAATTTGGATTTTTTCTAAGTACAAAATCGAGAGAGGCTAAAAATCACCTCTTTTTCCTTCTCTCGATCAGACACTTAGAAAAAAAACGGAAAAAAAAAAAAAAAAAATTTGGATTTTTTCTAAGTACAAAATCGAGAGAGGCTAAAAATCACCTCTTTTTCCTTCTCTCGATCAGACACTTAGAAAGAAAACGGAAAAAAAAAAAAAAAAAATTTGGATTTTTTCTAAGTACAAAATCGAGAGTGGCTAAAAATCACCTCTTTTTCCTTCTCTCGATCAGACACTTAGAAAAAAAACGGAAAAAAAAAAAAAAAAAAAATGGATTTTTTCTAAGTACAAAATCGAGAGTGGCTAAAAATCACCTCTTTTTCCTTTTCTCGATCAGACACTTAGAAAAAAAACGGAAAAAAAAAAATAAAAAAATTGGATTTTTTCTAAGTAAAAAATCGAGAGAGGCTAAAAATCACCTCTTTTTCCTTCTCTCGATCAGACACTTAGAAAAAAAACGGAAAAAAAAAAAAAAAAATTTGGATTTTTTCTAAGTACAAAATCGAGAGTGGCTAAAAATCACCTCTTTTTCCTTCTCTCGATCAGACACTTAGAAAAAAAAATGAAAAAAAAAAAAAAAAAATTGGATTTTTTCTAAGTACAAAATCGAGAGAGGCTAAAAATCACCTCTTTTTCCTTCTCTCGATCAGACACTTAGAAAAAAAACGGAAAAAAAAAAAAAAAAATTTGGATTTTTTCTAAGTACAAAATCGAGAGTGGCTAAAAATCACCTCTTTTTCCTTCTCTCGATCAGACACTTAGAAAAAAAACGGAAAAAAAAAAAAAAAAAATTTGGATTTTTTCTAAGTACAAAATCGAGAGAGGCTAAAAATCACCTCTTTTTCCTTTTCTCGATCAGACACTTAGAAAAAAAACGGAAAAAAAAAAAAAAAAAATTTGGATTTTTTCTAAGTACAAAATCGAGAGTGGCTAAAAATCACCTCTTTTTCCTTCTCTCGATCAGACACTTAGAAAAAAAACGGAAAAAAAAAAAAAAAAATTTGGATTTTTTCTAAGTACAAAATCGAGAGTGGCTAAAAATCACCTCTTTTTCCTTCTCTCGATCAGACACTTAGAAAAAAAAATGAAAAAAAAAAAAAAAAAATTGGATTTTTTCTAAGTACAAAATCGAGAGAGGCTAAAAATCACCTCTTTTTCCTTCTCTCGATCAGACACTTAGAAAAAAAACGGAAAAAAAAAAAAAAAAAATTTGGATTTTTTCTAAGTACAAAATCGAGAGTGGCTAAAAATCACCTCTTTTTCCTTCTCTCGATCAGACACTTAGAAAAAAAACGGAAAAAAAAAAAAAAAAAATTTGGATTTTTTCTAAGTACAAAATCGAGAGTGGCTAAAAATCACCTCTTTTTCCTTCTCTCGATCAGACACTTAGAAAAAAAAATGAAAAAAAAAAAAAAAAAAATTGGATTTTTTCTAAGTACAAAATCGAGAGTGGCTAAAAATCACCTCTTTTTCCTTCTCTCGATCAGACACTTAGAAAAAAAACGGAAAAAAAAAAAAAAAAAAATTGGATTTTTTCTAAGTACAAAATCGAGAGTGGCTAAAAATCACCTCTTTTTCCTTTTCTCGATCAGACACTTAGAAAAAAAACGGAAAAAAAAAAATAAAAAAATTGGATTTTTTCTAAGTACAAAATCGAGAGAGGCTAAAAATCACCTCTTTTTCCTTCTCTCGATCAGACACTTAGAAAAAAAACGGAAAAAAAAAAAAAAAAAATTTGGATTTTTTCTAAGTACAAAATCGAGAGTGGCTAAAAATCACCTCTTTTTCCTTCTCTCGATCAGACACTTAGAAAAAAAAATGAAAAAAAAAAAAAAAAAATTAGATTTTTTCTAAGTACAAAATCGAGAGAGGCAAAAATCACCTCTTTTTCCTTCTCTCGATCAGACACTTAGAAAAAAAAATGGAAAAAAAAAAAAAAAAATTTGGATTTTTTCTAAGTACAAAATCGAGAGTGGCTAAAAATCACCTCTTTTTCCTTCTCTCGATCAGACACTTAGAAAAAAAACGGAAAAAAAAAAAAAAAAAATTGGATTTTTTCTAAGTACAAAATCGAGAGAGGCTAAAAATCACCTCTTTTTCCTTTTCTCGATCAGACACTTAGAAAAAAAACGGAAAAAAAAAAAAAAAAAATTTGGATTTTTTCTAAGTACAAAATCGAGAGTGGCTAAAAATCACCTCTTTTTCCTTCTCTCGATCAGACACTTAGAAAAAAAACGGAAAAAAAAAAAAAAAAATTTGGATTTTTTCTAAGTACAAAATCGAGAGTGGCTAAAAATCACCTCTTTTTCCTTCTCTCGATCAGACACTTAGAAAAAAAACGGAAAAAAAAAAAAAAAAATTTGGATTTTTTCTAAGTACAAAATCGAGAGTGGCTAAAAATCACCTCTTTTTCCTTCTCTCGATCAGACACTTAGAAAAAAAAATGAAAAAAAAAAAAAAAAAATTGGATTTTTTCTAAGTACAAAATCGAGAGAGGCTAAAAATCACCTCTTTTTCCTTCTCTCGATCAGACACTTAGAAAAAAAACGGAAAAAAAAATTAAAAAAAATTGGATTTTTTCTAAGTACAAAATCGAGAGTGGCTAAAAATCACCTCTTTTTCCTTCTCTCGATCAGACACTTAGAAAAAAAACGGAAAAAAAAAAAATAAAAAATTTGGATTTTTTCTAAGTACAAAATCGAGAGAGGCTAAAAATCACCTCTTTTTCCTTCTCTCGATCAGACACTTAGAAAAAAAACGGAAAAAAAAAAAAAAAAAATTTGGATTTTTTCTAAGTACAAAATCGAGAGAGGCTAAAAATCACCTCTTTTTCCTTCTCTCGATCAGACACTTAGAAAAAAAAATGAAAAAAAAAAAAAAAAATTGGATTTTTTCTAAGTACAAAATCGAGAGAGGCTAAAAATCACCTCTTTTTCCTTCTCTCGATCAGACACTTAGAAAAAAAACGGAAAAAAAAAAAAAAAAAAATTGGATTTTTTCTAAGTACAAAATCGAGAGTGGCTAAAAATCACCTCTTTTTCCTTTTCTCGATCAGACACTTAGAAAAAAAACGGAAAAAAAAAAATAAAAAAATTGGATTTTTTCTAAGTACAAAATCGAGAGAGGCTAAAAATCACCTCTTTTTCCTTCTCTCGATCAGACACTTAGAAAAAAAACGGAAAAAAAAAAAAAAAAAATTTGGATTTTTTCTAAGTACAAAATCGAGAGTGGCTAAAAATCACCTCTTTTTCCTTCTCTCGATCAGACACTTAGAAAAAAAAATGAAAAAAAAAAAAAAAAAATTGGATTTTTTCTAAGTACAAAATCGAGAGAGGCTAAAAATCACCTCTTTTTCCTTCTCTCGATCAGACACTTAGAAAAAAAACGGAAAAAAAAAAAAAAAAAATTTGGATTTTTTCTAAGTACAAAATCGAGAGTGGCTAAAAATCACCTCTTTTTCCTTCTCTCGATCAGACACTTAGAAAAAAAACGGAAAAAAAAAAAAAAAAAAATTTGGATTTTTTCTAAGTACAAAATCGAGAGAGGCTAAAAATCACCTCTTTTTCCTTTTCTCGATCAGACACTTAGAAAAAAAACGGAAAAAAAAAAAAAAAAAATTCGGATTTTTTCTAAGTACAAAATCGAGAGAGGCTAAAAATCACCTCTTTTTCCTTCTCTCGATCAGACACTTAGAAAAAAAACGGAAAAAAAAAAAAAAAAAATTTGGATTTTTTCTAAGTACAAAATCGAGAGTGGCTAAAAATCACCTCTTTTTCCTTCTCTTGATCAGACACTTAGAAAAAAAACGGAAAAAAAAAAAAATAAAATTTGGATTTTTTCTAAGTACAAAATCGAGAGAGGCTAAAAATCACCTCTTTTTCCTTTTCTCGATCAGACACTTAGAAAAAAAACGGAAAAAAAAAAAAAAAATTTGGATTTTTTCTAAGTACAAAATCGAGAGTGGCTAAAAATCACCTCTTTTTCCTTCTCTCGATCAGACACTTAGAAAAAAAACGGAAAAAAAAAAAAAAAAATTTGGATTTTTTCTAAGTACAAAATCGAGAGTGGCTAAAAATCACCTCTTTTTCCTTCTCTCGATCAGACACTTAGAAAAAAAAAAGAAAAAAAAAAAAAAAAAAATTGGATTTTTTCTAAGTACAAAATCGAGAGAGGCTAAAAATCACCTCTTTTTCCTTCTCTCGATCAGACACTTAGAAAAAAAACGGAAAAAAAAAAAAAAAAAAATTGGATTTTTTCTAAGTACAAAATCGAGAGAGGCTAAAAATCACCTCTTTTTCCTTCTCTCGATCAGACACTTAGAAAAAAAACGGAAAAAAAAATAAAAAAAATTTGGATTTTTTCTAAGTACAAAATCGAGAGTGGCTAAAAATCACCTCTTTTTCCTTCTCTCGATCAGACACTTAGAAAAAAAAATGAAGAAAAAAAAAAAAAAATTTGATTTTTTCTAAGTACAAAATCGAGAGAGGCAAAAATCACCTCTTTTTCCTTCTCTCGATCAGACACTTAGAAAAAAAAATGGAAAAAAAAAAAAAAAAAATTTGGATTTTTTCCAAGTACAAAATCGAGAGTGGCTAAAAATCACCTCTTTTTCCTTCTCTCGATCAGACACTTAGAAAAAAAACGGAAAAAAAAATAAAAAATTTGGATTTTTTCTAAGTACAAAATCGAGAGAGGCTAAAAATCACCTCTTTTTCCTTTTCTCGATCAGACACTTAGAAAAAAAACGGAAAAAAATAAAAATAAAATTTGGATTTTTTCTAAGTACAAAATCGAGAGAGGCTAAAAATCACCTCTTTTTCCTTCTCTCGATCAGACACTTAGAAAAAAAACGGAAAAAAAAAAAAAAAAAATTTGGATTTTTTCTAAGTACAAAATCGAGAGAGGCTAAAAATCACCTCTTTTTCCTTCTCTCGATCAGACACTTAGAAAGAAAACGGAAAAAAAAAAAAAAAAAATTTGGATTTTTTCTAAGTACAAAATCGAGAGTGGCTAAAAATCACCTCTTTTTCCTTCTCTCGATCAGACACTTAGAAAAAAAACGGAAAAAAAAAAAAAAAAAAATTGGATTTTTTCTAAGTACAAAATCGAGAGTGGCTAAAAATCACCTCTTTTTCCTTTTCTCGATCAGACACTTAGAAAAAAAACGGAAAAAAAAAAATAAAAAAATTGGATTTTTTCTAAGTAAAAAATCGAGAGAGGCTAAAAATCACCTCTTTTTCCTTCTCTCGATCAGACACTTAGAAAAAAAACGGAAAAAAAAAAAAAATAATTTGGATTTTTTCTAAGTACAAAATCGAGAGTGGCTAAAAATCACCTCTTTTTCCTTCTCTCGATCAGACACTTAGAAAAAAAAATGAAAAAAAAAAAAAAAAAATTGGATTTTTTCTAAGTACAAAATCGAGAGAGGCTAAAAATCACCTCTTTTTCCTTCTCTCGATCAGACACTTAGAAAAAAAACGGAAAAAAAAAAAAAAAAATTTGGATTTTTTCTAAGTACAAAATCGAGAGTGGCTAAAAATCACCTCTTTTTCCTTCTCTCGATCAGACACTTAGAAAAAAAACGGAAAAAAAAAAAAAAAAAATTTGGATTTTTTCTAAGTACAAAATCGAGAGAGGCTAAAAATCACCTCTTTTTCCTTTTCTCGATCAGACACTTAGAAAAAAAACGGAAAAAAAAAAAAAAAAAATTTGGATTTTTTCTAAGTACAAAATCGAGAGTGGCTAAAAATCACCTCTTTTTCCTTCTCTCGATCAGACACTTAGAAAAAAAACGGAAAAAAAAAAAAAAAAATTTGGATTTTTTCTAAGTACAAAATCGAGAGTGGCTAAAAATCACCTCTTTTTCCTTCTCTCGATCAGACACTTAGAAAAAAAAATGAAAAAAAAAAAAAAAAATTGGATTTTTTCTAAGTACAAAATCGAGAGAGGCTAAAAATCACCTCTTTTTCCTTCTCTCGATCAGACACTTAGAAAAAAAACGGAAAAAAAAAAAAAAAAAATTTGGATTTTTTCTAAGTACAAAATCGAGAGTGGCTAAAAATCACCTCTTTTTCCTTCTCTCGATCAGACACTTAGAAAAAAAACGGAAAAAAAAAAAAAAAAAATTTGGATTTTTTCTAAGTACAAAATCGAGAGTGGCTAAAAATCACCTCTTTTTCCTTCTCTCGATCAGACACTTAGAAAAAAAAATGAAAAAAAAAAAAAAAAAAATTGGATTTTTTCTAAGTACAAAATCGAGAGTGGCTAAAAATCACCTCTTTTTCCTTCTCTCGATCAGACACTTAGAAAAAAAACGGAAAAAAAAAAAAAAAAAAATTGGATTTTTTCTAAGTACAAAATCGAGAGTGGCTAAAAATCACCTCTTTTTCCTTTTCTCGATCAGACACTTAGAAAAAAAACGGAAAAAAAAAAATAAAAAAATTGGATTTTTTCTAAGTACAAAATCGAGAGAGGCTAAAAATCACCTCTTTTTCCTTCTCTCGATCAGACACTTAGAAAAAAAACGGAAAAAAAAAAAAAAAAAAATTTGGATTTTTTCTAAGTACAAAATCGAGAGTGGCTAAAAATCACCTCTTTTTCCTTCTCTCGATCAGACACTTAGAAAAAAAAATGAAAAAAAAAAAAAAAAAATTAGATTTTTTCTAAGTACAAAATCGAGAGAGGCAAAAATCACCTCTTTTTCCTTCTCTCGATCAGACACTTAGAAAAAAAAATGGAAAAAAAAAAAAAAAAAATTGGATTTTTTCTAAGTACAAAATCGAGAGTGGCTAAAAATCACCTCTTTTTCCTTCTCTCGATCAGACACTTAGAAAAAAAACGGAAAAAAAAAAAAAAAAAATTGGATTTTTTCTAAGTACAAAATCGAGAGAGGCTAAAAATCACCTCTTTTTCCTTTTCTCGATCAGACACTTAGAAAAAAAACGGAAAAAAAAAAAAAATAAAATTTGGATTTTTTCTAAGTACAAAATCGAGAGAGGCTAAAAATCACCTCTTTTTCCTTCTCTCGATCAGACACTTAGAAAAAAAACGGAAAAAAAAAAAAAAAAAATTTGGATTTTTTCTAAGTACAAAATCGAGAGTGGCTAAAAATCACCTCTTTTTCCTTCTCTCGATCAGACACTTAGAAAAAAAACGGAAAAAAAAAAAAAAAAAAATTGGATTTTTTCTAAGTACAAAATCGAGAGTGGCTAAAAATCACCTCTTTTTCCTTTTCTCGATCAGACACTTAGAAAAAAAACGGAAAAAAAAAATAAAAAAATTGGATTTTTTCTAAGTACAAATCGAGAGAGGCTAAAAATCACCTCTTTTTCCTTCTCTCGATCAGACACTTAGAAAAAAAACGGAAAAAAAAAAAAAAAAAATTTGGATTTTTTCTAAGTACAAAATCGAGAGTGGCTAAAAATCACCTCTTTTTCCTTCTCTCGATCAGACACTTAGAAAAAAAAATGAAAAAAAAAAAAAAAAAATTGGATTTTTTCTAAGTACAAAATCGAGAGAGGCTAAAAATCACCTCTTTTTCCTTCTCTCGATCAGACACTTAGAAAAAAAACGGAAAAAAAAAAAAAAAAAATTTGGATTTTTTCTAAGTACAAAATCGAGAGTGGCTAAAAATCACCTCTTTTTCCTTCTCTCGATCAGACACTTAGAAAAAAAACGGAAAAAAAAAAAAAAAAAAATTTGGATTTTTTCTAAGTACAAAATCGAGAGAGGCTAAAAATCACCTCTTTTTCCTTTTCTCGATCAGACACTTAGAAAAAAAACGGAAAAAAAAAAAAAAAAAAAATTTGGATTTTTTCTAAGTACAAAATCGAGAGAGGCTAAAAATCACCTCTTTTTCCTTCTCTCGATCAGACACTTAGAAAAAAAACGGAAAAAAAAAAAAAAAAAAATTTGGATTTTTTCTAAGTACAAAATCGAGAGTGGCTAAAAATCACCTCTTTTTCCTTCTCTTGATCAGACACTTAGAAAAAAAACGGAAAAAAAAAAAAAAAAAATTTGGATTTTTTCTAAGTACAAAATCGAGAGAGGCTAAAAATCACCTCTTTTTCCTTCTCTCGATCAGACACTTAGAAAAAAAAACGGAAAAAAAAAAAAAAAAATTTGGATTTTTTCTAAGTACAAAATCGAGAGTGGCTAAAAAATCACCTCTTTTTCCTTCTCTCGATCAGACACTTAGAAAAAAAAATGAAAAAAAAAAAAAAAAAATTGGATTTTTTCTAAGTACAAAATCGAGAGAGGCTAAAAATCACCTCTTTTTCCTTCTCTCGATCAGACACTTAGAAAAAAAACGGAAAAAAAAAAAAAAAAAATTTGGATTTTTTCTAAGTACAAAATCGAGAGTGGCTAAAAATCACCTCTTTTTCCTTCTCTCGATCAGACACTTAGAAAAAAAACGGAAAAAAAAAAAAAAAAAATTTGGATTTTTTCTAAGTACAAAATCGAGAGTGGCTAAAAATCACCTCTTTTTCCTTCTCTCGATCAGACACTTAGAAAAAAAAATGAAAAAAAAAAAAAAAAAAATTGGATTTTTTCTAAGTACAAAATCGAGAGTGGCTAAAAATCACCTCTTTTTCCTTCTCTCGATCAGACACTTAGAAAAAAAACGGAAAAAAAAAAAAAAAAAAATTGGATTTTTTCTAAGTACAAAATCGAGAGTGGCTAAAAATCACCTCTTTTTCCTTTTCTCGATCAGACACTTAGAAAAAAAACGGAAAAAAAAAATAAAAAAATTGGATTTTTTCTAAGTACAAAATCGAGAGAGGCTAAAAATCACCTCTTTTTCCTTCTCTCGATCAGACACTTAGAAAAAAAACGGA
Organism: Entelurus aequoreus; assembly: GCF_033978785.1. Classification (NCBI taxonomy): domain Eukaryota; kingdom Metazoa; phylum Chordata; class Actinopteri; order Syngnathiformes; family Syngnathidae; genus Entelurus; species Entelurus aequoreus. Next base: position 54,783,108 of record NC_084742.1, read on the forward strand.
AAAAAAAAAAAAAAAAATTTGGATTTTTTCTAAGTACAAAATCGAGAGTGGCTAAAAATCACCTCTTTTTCCTTCTCTCGATCAGACACTTAGAAAAAAAAATGAAAAAAAAAAAAAAAAATTAGATTTTTTCTAAGTACAAAATCGAGAGAGGCAAAAATCACCTCTTTTTCCTTCTCTCGATCAGACACTTAGAAAAAAAAATGGAAAAAAAAAAAAAAAAAATTTGGATTTTTTCTAAGTACAAAATCGAGAGTGGCTAAAAATCACCTCTTTTTCCTTCTCTCGATCAGACACTTAGAAAAAAAACGGAAAAAAAAAAAAAAAAAATTGGATTTTTTCTAAGTACAAAATCGAGAGAGGCTAAAAATCACCTCTTTTTCCTTTTCTCGATCAGACACTTAGAAAAAAAACGGAAAAAAAAAAAAAAAAAAATTTGGATTTTTTCTAAGTACAAAATCGAGAGTGGCTAAAAATCACCTCTTTTTCCTTCTCTCGATCAGACACTTAGAAAAAAAACGGAAAAAAAAAAAAAAAAATTTGGATTTTTTCTAAGTACAAAATCGAGAGTGGCTAAAAATCACCTCTTTTTCCTTCTCTCGATCAGACACTTAGAAAAAAAACGGAAAAAAAAAAAAAAAAATTTGGATTTTTTCTAAGTACAAAATCGAGAGTGGCTAAAAATCACCTCTTTTTCCTTCTCTCGATCAGACACTTAGAAAAAAAAATGAAAAAAAAAAAAAAAAAAAAATTGGATTTTTTCTAAGTACAAAATCGAGAGAGGCTAAAAATCACCTCTTTTTCCTTCTCTCGATCAGACACTTAGAAAAAAAAACGGAAAAAAAAATTAAAAAAATTGGATTTTTTCTAAGTACAAAATCGAGAGTGGCTAAAATCACCTCTTTTTCCTTCTCTCGATCAGACACTTAGAAAAAAAACGGAAAAAAAAAAAATAAAAAATTTGGATTTTTTCTAAGTACAAAATCGAGAGAGGCTAAAAATCACCTCTTTTTCCTTCTCTCGATCAGACACTTAGAAAAAAAACGGAAAAAAAAAAAAAAAAAATTTGGATTTTTTCTAAGTACAAAATCGAGAGAGGCTAAAAATCACCTCTTTTTCCTTCTCTCGATCAGACACTTAGAAAAAAAAATGAAAAAAAAAAAAAAAAAAATTGGATTTTTTCTAAGTACAAAAATCGAGAGAGGCTAAAAATCACCTCTTTTTCCTTCTCTCGATCAGACACTTAGAAAAAAAAACGGAAAAAAAAAAAAAAAAAAATTGGATTTTTTCTAAGTACAAAATCGAGAGTGGCTAAAAATCACCTCTTTTTCCTTTTCTCGATCAGACACTTAGAAAAAAAACGGAAAAAAAAAAATAAAAAAATTGGATTTTTTCTAAGTACAAAATCGAGAGAGGCTAAAAATCACCTCTTTTTCCTTCTCTCGATCAGACACTTAGAAAAAAAACGGAAAAAAAAAAAAAAAAAAATTTGGATTTTTTCTAAGTACAAAATCGAGAGTGGCTAAAAATCACCTCTTTTTCCTTCTCTCGATCAGACACTTAGAAAAAAAAATGAAAAAAAAAAAAAAAAATTGGATTTTTTCTAAGTACAAAATCGAGAGAGGCTAAAAATCACCTCTTTTTCCTTCTCTCGATCAGACACTTAGAAAAAAAACGGAAAAAAAAAAAAAAAAAATTTGGATTTTTTCTAAGTACAAAATCGAGAGTGGCTAAAAATCACCTCTTTTTCCTTCTCTCGATCAGACACTTAGAAAAAAAAACGGAAAAAAAAAAAAAAAAAAATTTGGATTTTTTCTAAGTACAAAATCGAGAGAGGCTAAAAATCACCTCTTTTTCCTTTTCTCGATCAGACACTTAGAAAAAAAAACGGAAAAAAAAAAAAAAAAATTCGGATTTTTTCTAAGTACAAAATCGAGAGAGGCTAAAAATCACCTCTTTTTCCTTCTCTCGATCAGACACTTAGAAAAAAAACGGAAAAAAAAAAAAAAAAAATTTGGATTTTTTCTAAGTACAAAATCGAGAGTGGCTAAAAATCACCTCTTTTTCCTTCTCTTGATCAGACACTTAGAAAAAAAAACGGAAAAAAAAAAAAATAAAATTTGGATTTTTTCTAAGTACAAAATCGAGAGAGGCTAAAAATCACCTCTTTTTCCTTTTCTCGATCAGACACTTAGAAAAAAAACGGAAAAAAAAAAAAAAATTTGGATTTTTTCTAAGTACAAAATCGAGAGTGGCTAAAAATCACCTCTTTTTCCTTCTCTCGATCAGACACTTAGAAAAAAAAACGGAAAAAAAAAAAAAAAAAATTTGGATTTTTTCTAAGTACAAAATCGAGAGTGGCTAAAAATCACCTCTTTTTCCTTCTCTCGATCAGACACTTAGAAAAAAAAAAGAAAAAAAAAAAAAAAAAAAAATTGGATTTTTTCTAAGTACAAAATCGAGAGAGGCTAAAAATCACCTCTTTTTCCTTCTCTCGATCAGACACTTAGAAAAAAAACGGAAAAAAAAAAAAAAAAAAATTGGATTTTTTCTAAGTACAAAATCGAGAGAGGCTAAAAATCACCTCTTTTTCCTTCTCTCGATCAGACACTTAGAAAAAAAACGGAAAAAAAAATAAAAAAAATTTGGATTTTTTCTAAGTACAAAATCGAGAGTGGCTAAAAATCACCTCTTTTTCCTTCTCTCGATCAGACACTTAGAAAAAAAAATGAAGAAAAAAAAAAAAAAATTTGATTTTTTCTAAGTACAAAATCGAGAGAGGCAAAAATCACCTCTTTTTCCTTCTCTCGATCAGACACTTAGAAAAAAAAAATGGAAAAAAAAAAAAAAAAAATTTGGATTTTTTCCAAGTACAAAATCGAGAGTGGCTAAAAATCACCTCTTTTTCCTTCTCTCGATCAGACACTTAGAAAAAAAACGGAAAAAAAAAATAAAAAATTTGGATTTTTTCTAAGTACAAAATCGAGAGAGGCTAAAAATCACCTCTTTTTCCTTTTCTCGATCAGACACTTAGAAAAAAAAACGGAAAAAAATAAAAATAAAATTTGGATTTTTTCTAAGTACAAAATCGAGAGAGGCTAAAAATCACCTCTTTTTCCTTCTCTCGATCAGACACTTAGAAAAAAAACGGAAAAAAAAAAAAAAAAAATTTGGATTTTTTCTAAGTACAAAATCGAGAGAGGCTAAAAATCACCTCTTTTTCCTTCTCTCGATCAGACACTTAGAAAGAAAACGGAAAAAAAAAAAAAAAAAAATTTGGATTTTTTCTAAGTACAAAATCGAGAGTGGCTAAAAATCACCTCTTTTTCCTTCTCTCGATCAGACACTTAGAAAAAAAACGGAAAAAAAAAAAAAAAAAAATTGGATTTTTTCTAAGTACAAAATCGAGAGTGGCTAAAAATCACCTCTTTTTCCTTTTCTCGATCAGACACTTAGAAAAAAAAACGGAAAAAAAAAAATAAAAAAATTGGATTTTTTCTAAGTAAAAAATCGAGAGAGGCTAAAAATCACCTCTTTTTCCTTCTCTCGATCAGACACTTAGAAAAAAAACGGAAAAAAAAAAAAAAAAAATTTGGATTTTTTCTAAGTACAAAATCGAGAGTGGCTAAAAATCACCTCTTTTTCCTTCTCTCGATCAGACACTTAGAAAAAAAAATGAAAAAAAAAAAAAAAAATTGGATTTTTTCTAAGTACAAAATCGAGAGAGGCTAAAAATCACCTCTTTTTCCTTCTCTCGATCAGACACTTAGAAAAAAAACGGAAAAAAAAAAAAAAAAATTTGGATTTTTTCTAAGTACAAAATCGAGAGTGGCTAAAAATCACCTCTTTTTCCTTCTCTCGATCAGACACTTAGAAAAAAAACGGAAAAAAAAAAAAAAAAAATTTGGATTTTTTCTAAGTACAAAATCGAGAGAGGCTAAAAATCACCTCTTTTTCCTTTTCTCGATCAGACACTTAGAAAAAAAACGGAAAAAAAAAAAAAAAAATTTGGATTTTTTCTAAGTACAAAATCGAGAGTGGCTAAAAATCACCTCTTTTTCCTTCTCTCGATCAGACACTTAGAAAAAAAAACGGAAAAAAAAAAAAAAAAAATTTGGATTTTTTCTAAGTACAAAATCGAGAGTGGCTAAAAATCACCTCTTTTTCCTTCTCTCGATCAGACACTTAGAAAAAAAAATGAAAAAAAAAAAAAAAAATTGGATTTTTTCTAAGTACAAAATCGAGAGAGGCTAAAAATCACCTCTTTTTCCTTCTCTCGATCAGACACTTAGAAAAAAAAACGGAAAAAAAAAAAAAAAAAATTTGGATTTTTTCTAAGTACAAAATCGAGAGTGGCTAAAAATCACCTCTTTTTCCTTCTCTCGATCAGACACTTAGAAAAAAAACGGAAAAAAAAAAAAAAAAAATTTGGATTTTTTCTAAGTACAAAATCGAGAGTGGCTAAAAATCACCTCTTTTTCCTTCTCTCGATCAGACACTTAGAAAAAAAAATGAAAAAAAAAAAAAAAAAAATTGGATTTTTTCTAAGTACAAAATCGAGAGTGGCTAAAAATCACCTCTTTTTCCTTCTCTCGATCAGACACTTAGAAAAAAAACGGAAAAAAAAAAAAAAAAAAAATTGGATTTTTTCTAAGTACAAAATCGAGAGTGGCTAAAAATCACCTCTTTTTCCTTTTCTCGATCAGACACTTAGAAAAAAAACGGAAAAAAAAAAATAAAAAATTGGATTTTTTCTAAGTACAAAATCGAGAGAGGCTAAAAATCACCTATTTTTCCTTCTCTCGATCAGACACTTAGAAAAAAAACGGAAAAAAAAAAAAAAAAAATTTGGATTTTTTCTAAGTACAAAATCGAGAGTGGCTAAAAATCACCTCTTTTTCCTTCTCTCGATCAGACACTTAGAAAAAAAAATGAAAAAAAAAAAAAAAAAAATTAGATTTTTTCTAAGTACAAAATCGAGAGAGGCAAAAATCACCTCTTTTTCCTTCTCTCGATCAGACACTTAGAAAAAAAAATGGAAAAAAAAAAAAAAAAAAATTGGATTTTTTCTAAGTACAAAATCGAGAGTGGCTAAAAATCACCTCTTTTTCCTTCTCTCGATCAGACACTTAGAAAAAAAACGGAAAAAAAAAAAAAAAAAATTGGATTTTTTCTAAGTACAAAATCGAGAGAGGCTAAAAATCACCTCTTTTTCCTTTTCTCGATCAGACACTTAGAAAAAAAAACGGAAAAAAAAAAAAAATAAAATTTGGATTTTTTCTAAGTACAAAATCGAGAGAGGCTAAAAATCACCTCTTTTTCCTTCTCTCGATCAGACACTTAGAAAAAAAACGGAAAAAAAAAAAAAAAAAATTTGGATTTTTTCTAAGTACAAAATCGAGAGTGGCTAAAAATCACCTCTTTTTCCTTCTCTCGATCAGACACTTAGAAAAAAAACGGAAAAAAAAAAAAAAAAATTGGATTTTTTCTAAGTACAAAATCGAGAGTGGCTAAAAATCACCTCTTTTTCCTTTTCTCGATCAGACACTTAGAAAAAAAACGGAAAAAAAAAAATAAAAAAATTGGATTTTTTCTAAGTACAAAATCGAGAGAGGCTAAAAATCACCTCTTTTTCCTTCTCTCGATCAGACACTTAGAAAAAAAACGGAAAAAAAAAAAAAAAAATTTGGATTTTTTCTAAGTACAAAATCGAGAGTGGCTAAAAATCACCTCTTTTTCCTTCTCTCGATCAGACACTTAGAAAAAAAATGAAAAAAAAAAAAAAAAAAATTGGATTTTTTCTAAGTACAAAATCGAGAGAGGCTAAAAATCACCTCTTTTTCCTTCTCTCGATCAGACACTTAGAAAAAAAACGGAAAAAAAAAAAAAAAAAATTTGGATTTTTTCTAAGTACAAAATCGAGAGTGGCTAAAAATCACCTCTTTTTCCTTCTCTCGATCAGACACTTAGAAAAAAAACGGAAAAAAAAAAAAAAAAAAATTTGGATTTTTTCTAAGTACAAAATCGAGAGAGGCTAAAAATCACCTCTTTTTCCTTTTCTCGATCAGACACTTAGAAAAAAAACGGAAAAAAAAAAAAAAAAAATTTGGATTTTTTCTAAGTACAAAATCGAGAGAGGCTAAAAATCACCTCTTTTTCCTTCTCTCGATCAGACACTTAGAAAAAAAACGGAAAAAAAAAAAAAAAAAAATTTGGATTTTTTCTAAGTACAAAATCGAGAGTGGCTAAAAATCACCTCTTTTTCCTTCTCTTGATCAGACACTTAGAAAAAAAAACGGAAAAAAAAAAAAAAAAAATTTGGATTTTTTCTAAGTACAAAATCGAGAGAGGCTAAAAATCACCTCTTTTTCCTTCTCTCGATCAGACACTTAGAAAAAAAAACGGAAAAAAAAAAAAAAAAAATTTGGATTTTTTCTAAGTACAAAATCGAGAGTGGCTAAAAAATCACCTCTTTTTCCTTCTCTCGATCAGACACTTAGAAAAAAAACGGGAAAAAAAAAAAAAAAAATTTGGATTTTTTCTAAGTACAAAATCGAGAGTGGCTAAAAATCACCTCTTTTTCCTTCTCTCGATCAGACACTTAGAAAAAAAAATGAAAAAAAAAAAAAAAAAAATTGGATTTTTTCTAAGTACAAAATCGAGAGAGGCTAAAAATCACCTCTTTTTCCTTCTCTCGATCAGACACTTAGAAAAAAAAACGGAAAAAAAAAAAAAAAAATTTGGGTTTTTCTAAGTACAAAATCGAGAGTGGCTAAAAATCACCTCTTTTTCCTTCTCTCGATCAGACACTTAGAAAAAAAAACGGAAAAAAAAAAAAAAAAAATTTGGATTTTTTCTAAGTACAAAATCGAGAGAGGCTAAAAATCACCTCTTTTTCCTTCTCTCGATCAGACACTTAGAAAAAAAACGGAAAAAAAAAAAAAAAAAATTGGATTTTTTCTAAGTACAAAATCGAGAGAGGCTAAAAATCACCTCTTTTTCCTTCTCTCGATCAGACACTTAGAAAAAAAACGGAAAAAAAAAAAAAAAAAATTTGGATTTTTTCTAAGTACAAAATCGAGAGTGGCTAAAAATCACCTCTTTTTCCTTCTCTCGATCAGACACTTAGAAAAAAAAACGGAAAAAAAAAAAAAAAAATTTGGATTTTTTCTAAGTACAAAATCGAGAGTGGCTAAAAATCACCTCTTTTTCCTTCTCTCGATCAGACACTTAGAAAAAAAACGGAAAAAAAAAAAAAAAAATTTGGATTTTTTCTAAGTACAAAATCGAGAGTGGCTAAAAATCACCTCTTTTTCCTTCTCTCGATCAGACACTTAGAAAAAAAAATGAAAAAAAAAAAAAAAAATTTGGATTTTTTCTAAGTACAAAATCGAGAGTGGCTAAAAATCACCTCTTTTTCCTTCTCTCGATCAGACACTTAGAAAAAAAACAGAAAAAAAAAAAAAAAAAATTTGGATTTTTTCTAAGTACAAAATCGAGAGTGGCTAAAAATCACCTCTTTTTCCTTCTCTCGATCAGACACTTAGAAAAAAAACAGAAAAAAAAAAAAAAAAAAATTTGGAATTTTTTCTAAGTACAAAATCGAGAGAGGCTAAAAATCACCTCTTTTTCCTTCTCTCGATCAGACACTTAGAAAAAAAACGGAAAAAAAAAAAAAAAAATTTGGATTTTTTCTAAGTACAAAATCGAGAGAGGCTAAAAATCACCTCTTTTTCCTTCTCTCGATCAGACACTTAGAAAAAAAACGGAAAAAAAAATAAAAAAAATTTGGATTTTTTCTAAGTACAAAATCGAGAGTGGCTAAAAATCACCTCTTTTTCCTTCTCTCGATCAGACACTTAGAAAAAAAAATGAAAAAAAAAAAAAAAAAAATTGGATTTTTTCTAAGTACAAAATCGAGAGAGGCTAAAAATCACCTCTTTTTCCTTCTCTCGATCAGACACTTAGAAAAAAAACGGAAAAAAAAAAAAAAAAAATTTGGATTTTTTCTAAGTACAAAATCGAGAGTGGCTAAAAATCACCTCTTTTTCCTTCTCTCGATCAGACACTTAGAAAAAAAACGGAAAAAAAAAAAAATAAAATTTGGATTTTTTCTAAGTACAAAATCGAGAGAGGCTAAAAATCACCTCTTTTTCCTTTTCTCGATCAGACACTTAGAAAAAAAACGGAAAAAAAAAAAAAAAAATTTGGATTTTTTCTAAGTACAAAATCGAGAGTGGCTAAAAATCACCTCTTTTTCCTTCTCTCGATCAGACACTTAGAAAAAAAACGGAAAAAAAAAATAAAAAATTTGGATTTTTTCTAAGTACAAAATCGAGAGAGGCTAAAAATCACCTCTTTTTCCTTTCTCGATCAGACACTTAGAAAAAAAACGGAAAAAAAAAAAAAAATAAAATTTGGATTTTTTCTAAGTACAAAATCGAGAGAGGCTAAAAATCACCTCTTTTTCCTTCTCTCGATCAGACACTTAGAAAGAAAACGGAAAAAAAAAAAAAAAAAATTTGGATTTTTTCTAAGTACAAAATCGAGAGTGGCTAAAAATCGACCTCTTTTTCCTTCTCTCGATCAGACACTTAGAAAAAAAACGGAAAAAAAAAAAAAAAAAAATTGGATTTTTTCTAAGTACAAAATCGAGAGTGGCTAAAAATCACCTCTTTTTCCTTTCTCGATCAGACACTTAGAAAAAAAAACGGAAAAAAAAAAATAAAAAAATTGGATTTTTTCTAAGTAAAAAATCGAGAGAGGCTAAAAATCACCTCTTTTTCCTTCTCTCGATCAGACACTTAGAAAAAAAAACGGAAAAAAAAAAAAAAAAATTTGGATTTTTTCTAAGTACAAAATCGAGAGTGGCTAAAAATCACCTCTTTTTCCTTCTCTCGATCAGACACTTAGAAAAAAAAAATGAAAAAAAAAAAAAAAAAAATTGGATTTTTTCTAAGTACAAAATCGAGAGAGGCTAAAAATCACCTCTTTTTCCTTCTCTCGATCAGACACTTAGAAAAAAAAACGGAAAAAAAAAAAAAAAAAATTTGGATTTTTTCTAAGTACAAAATCGAGAGTGGCGAAAAATCACCTCTTTTTCCTTCTCTCGATCAGACACTTAGAAAAAAAACGGAAAAAAAAAAAAAAAAAATTTGGATTTTTTCTAAGTACAAAATCGAGAGAGGCTAAAAATCACCTCTTTTTCCTTTTCTCGATCAGACACTTAGAAAAAAAACGGAAAAAAAAAAAAAAAAATTTGGATTTTTTCTAAGTACAAAATCGAGAGTGGCTAAAAATCACCTCTTTTTCCTTCTCTCGATCAGACACTTAGAAAAAAAACGGAAAAAAAAAAAAAAAAAATTTGGATTTTTTCTAAGTACAAAATCGAGAGTGGCTAAAAATCACCTCTTTTTCCTTCTCTCGATCAGACACTTAGAAAAAAAACGGAAAAAAAAAAAAAAAAAAATTTGGATTTTTTCTAAGTACAAAATCGAGAGTGGCTAAAAATCACCTCTTTTTCCTTCTCTCGATCAGACACTTAGAAAAAAAAATGAAAAAAAAAAAAAAAAAAATTGGATTTTTTCTAAGTACAAAATCGAGAGTGGCTAAAAATCACCTCTTTTTCCTTTTCTCGATCAGACACTTAGAAAAAAAACGGAAAAAAAAAAATAAAAAAATTGGATTTTTTCTTAGTACAAAATCGAGAGAGGCTAAAAATCACCTCTTTTTCCTTCTCTCGATCAGAC